>NW_027138335.1:0-56889 GCF_035084215.1 Heptranchias perlo | reverse complement strand
TAGTTACAAATTCGTCTTTTTCGGCAGCCAGAGGCAATAATCCAGCCACGAACCTGTAAATCCTGCATGGTCCCTTTAATAGCGGTGGTGGGGGGTCCTCCAGGCACCGAAGACACGTTCAGATGGTCGGGGTTTAAGACTGTGCGTTGAGTTCAGTGTTAGGTCCCAAAATGGTGTCGATCTCTTTAAACCAGCGTTTCACACTGATTGAAGCCATTTTCTCCCCACTTTACATGATTCCAGCGTTCGTTATCTGCGCCTGCGCAAACTCCTAAACCAAGATGGCGTCTGGCACACGTCACGCAGGAAACGTGCGTACGCATCCATGACACCATCTTGGATGTTGAGTGCCCTCTGTCTCCTGCCTCCGAACCAATTCCCTCCCATGTCAAGACGTTGCCTCCAATTCCATGAGCTCTCATGTTTGTGAACAGTCTCTCATGTGGAACCTTGTCGAATGTCTTCTGAAACTCCAGGCCCATATTTCACCACTGAGTTCAGGCCCCACGGACTCTGTCCCCCCCCCATTCCCACACGGACTCTGCCCCCCCCCCATTCCCACACGGACTCTGTCCCCCCCCCATTCCCACACGGACTCTGTCCCCCCCCCCATTCCCACACGGACTCTGTCCCCCCCCCCATTCCCACACGGACTCTGTCCCCCCCCCCCATTCCCACACGGACTCTGTCCCACCCCCCCCCCATTCCCACACGGACTCTGTCCCCCCCCCATTCCCACACGGACTCTGTCCCCCCCCCCATTCCCACACGGACTCTGGTCCCCCCCCCATTCCCACACGGACTCTGTCCCCCCCCCCATTCCCACACGGACTCTGTCCCCCCCCCCATTCCCACACGGACTCTGTCCCCCCCCCATTCCCACACGGACTCTGTCCCCCCCCATTCCCACACGGACTCTGTCCCCCCCCCATTCCCACACGGACTCTGTCCCCCCCCATTCCCACACGGACTCTGTCCCCCCCCCCAAATCCCACACGGACTCTGTCCCCCCCCCATTCCCACACGGACTCTGTCCCCCCCCCAAATCCCACACGGACTCTGTCCCCCCCCCATTCCCACACGGACTCTGTCCCCCCCCCAAATCCCACACGGACTCTGTCCCCCCCCCCATTCCCACACGGACTCTGTCCCCCCCCCATTCCCACACGGACTCTGTCCCCCCCCATTCCCACACGGACTCTGTCCCCCCCCACCCATTCCCACACGGACTCTGTCCCCCCCCCCCCCCATTCCCACACGGACTCTGTCCCCCCCCCGCCATTCCCACACGGACTCTGTCCCCCCCACCCACATTCCCACACGGACTCTGTCCCCAACCCCCCATTCCCACACGGACTCTGTCCCCCCCCCATTCCCACACGGACTCTGTCCCCCCCCCCCATTCCCACACAGACTCTGTTTCCCCCCACCACATTTCCCCACACGGACTCTGTCCCCCCCCATTCCCACACGGACTCTGTTCCCCCCCCAATTCCCACACGGACTCTGTCCCCCCCCATTCCCACACGGACTCTGTCCCCCCCCCATTCCCACACGGACTCTGTCCCCCCCCCCCATTCCCACACGGAGTCTGTCCCCCCCCCCATTCCCACACGGACTCTGTCCCCCCCCAATTCCCACACGGACTCTGTTCCCCCCCCAATTTCCCACACGGACTCTGTCCCCCCCCCCATTCCCACACGGACTCTGTCCCCCCCCCCATTCCCACACGGACTCTGTCCCCCACCCCCCCCCATTCCCACACGGACTCTGTCCCCCCCCCCCCATTCCCACACGGACTCTGTCCCCCCCCCATTCCCACACGCACTCTGTTTCCCCCCCACCACATTCCCACACGGACTCTGTCCCCCCCCCCCATTCCCACACGGACTCTGTCCCCCCCCCATTCCCACACGGACTCTGTCCCCCCCCCCATTCCCACACGGACTCTGTCCCCCACCCCCCAATTCCCACACGGACTCTGTCCCCCCCCCCATTCCCACACGGACTCTGTCCCCCCCCATTCCCACACGGACTCTGTCCCCCCCCCATTCCCACACGGACTCTGTCTCCCCCCCACCACATTCCCACACGGACTCTGTCACCCCCCCCATTCCCACACGGACTCTGTCCCCCCCACCATTCCCACACGGACTCTGTCCCCCCCCCAATTCCCACACGGACTCTGTCCCCCCCCCAATTCCCACACGGACTCTGTCCCCCTCCCCCATTCCCACACGGACTCTGTCCCCCCCCCATTTCCACACGGACTCTGTCCCCCCCCCATTCCCACACGGACTCTGTCCCCCCCCCCCCAATTCCCACACGGACTCTGTCCCCCCCCCATTCCCACACGGACTCTGTCCCCCCCCCCCCCATTCCACACGGACTCTGTCCACCCCCACCATTCCCACACGGACTCTGTCCCCCCCCCATTCCCACACGGACTCTGTCCCCCCCCCCCATTCCCACACGGACTCTGTCCCCCCCCCCCATTCCCACACGGACTCTGTCCCCCCCCCCCATTCCCACACGGACTTTGTCCCCCCCCAATTCCACACGGACTCTGTCCCCCCCCCCCATTCCCACACGGACTCTGTCCCCCCCCCATTCCCACACGGACTCTGTCCCCCCCCCATTCCCACACGGACTCTGTCCCCCCTCCCCATTCCCACACGGACTCTGTCCCCCCACCCATTCCCACACGGACTCTGTCCCCCCCCATTCCCACACGGACTCTGTCCCCCCCCCCATTCCACACGGACTCTGTCCCCCCCCCCATTCCCACACGGACTCTGTCCCCCCCCATTCCCACACGGACTCTGTCCCCCCCCCCCCCATTCCCACACGGACTCTGTCCCCCCCCCCATTCCCACACAGACTCTGTCCCCCCCCCATTCCCACACGGACTCTGTCCCCCCCCATTCCCACACGGACTCTGTCCCCCCCCATTCCCACACGGACTCTGTCCCCCCCCCCATTCCCACAGGACTCTGTCCCCCCCCCCCATTCCCACACGGGACTCTGTCCCCCCCCCCATTCCCACACGGACTCTGTCCCCCCCCTCCACACGGACTCTGTCCCCCCCCATTCCCACACGGACTCTGTCCCCCCCCCCCATTCCCACACGGACTCTGTCCCCCCCCCCCATTCCCACACGGACTCTGTCCCCCCCCCCCATTCCCACACGGACTCTGTCCCCCCCCCCATTCCCACACGGACTCTGTCCCCCCCCATTCCCACATGGACTCTGTCCCCCCCCCCATTCCCAAACGGACTCCGTCCCCCCCCCATTCCCACACGGACTCTGTCCCCCCCCCCATTCCCACACGGACTCTGTCCCCCCCACCATTCCCACACGGACTCTGTCCCCCCCCATTCCCACACGGACTCTGTCCCCCCCCCCCATTCCCACACGGACTCTGTCCCCCCCCCCCATTCCCACACGGACTCTGTCCCCCCCCCAATCCCACACGGACTCTGTCCCCCCCCCATTCCCACACGGACTCTGTCCCCCCCCCACATTCCACACGGACTCTGTCCCCCCCACCACACGGACTCTGTCCCCCCCCCGCCATTCCCACACGGACTCTGTCCCCCCCCCCCATTCCACACGGACTCTGTTCCCCCCCCCCCCATTCCCACACGGACTCTGTCCCCCCCCCATTCGCACACGGACTCTGTCCCCCCCCATTCCCACATGGACTCTGTCCCCCCCCCCATTCCCAAACGGACTCCGTCCCCCCCCCATTCCCACACGGACTCTGTCCCCCCCCCATTCCCACACGGACTCTGTCCTCCCCCCCCCATTCCACACGGACTCTGTCCCCCCCCCATTCCCACACGCACTCTGTTTCCCCCCCAACACATTCCCACACGGACTCTGTCCCCCCCCCCATTCCCACACGGACTCTGTCCCCCCCCCCATTCCCACACGGACTCTGTCCCCCCCCCATTCCCACACGGACTCTGTCCCCCCCCCAATTCCCACACGGACTCTGTCCCCCCCCCCATTCCCACACGGACTCTGTCCCCCCCCATTCCCACACGGACTCTGTCCCCCCCCCATTCCACACGGACTCTGTCTCCCCCCCACCACATTCCCACACGGACTCTGTCACCCCCCCCATTCCACACGGACTCTGTCCCCCCCACCATTCCCACACGGACTCTGTCCCCCCCCCAATTCCCACACGGACTCTGTCCCCTCCCCCCATTCCCACACGGACTCTGTCCCCCCCCCATTTCCACACGGACTCTGTCCCCCCCCCATTCCCACACGGACTCTGTCCCCCCCCCCAATTCCCCACGGACTCTGTCCCCCCCCCATTCCCACACGGACTCTGTCCCCCCCCCCCCCATTCCACACGGACTCTGTCCACCCCCACCATTCCCACACGGACTCTGTCCCCCCCCCATTCCCACACGGACTCTGTCCCCCCCCCCATTCCCACACGGACTCTGTCCCCCCCCCCCATTCCCACACGGACTCTGTCCCCCCCCCCCATTCCCACACGACTTTGTCCCCCCCAATTCCCACACGGACTCTGTCCCCCCCCCCCCATTCCCACACGGACTCTGTCCCCCCCCCATTCCCACACGGACTCTGTCCCCCCCCATTCCCACACGGACTCTGTCCCCCCCCCCCATTCCCACACGGACTCTGTCCCCCCCCACCATTCCCACACGGACTCTGTCCCCCCCCCATTCCCACACGGACTCTGTCCCCCCCCCCCATTCCCACACGACTCTGTCCCCCCCCCCCATTCCCACACGGACTCTGTCCCCCCCCCCATTCCCACACGGACTTTGTCCCCCCCCAATTCCCACACGGACTCTGTCCCCCCCCCCCATTCCCACACGGACTCTGTCCCCCCCCCATTCCCACACGGACTCTGTCCCCCCCCATTCCCACACGGACTCTGTCCCCCCCCCCATTCCCACACGGACTCTGTCCCCCCCCCCCATTCCCACATCGGACTCTGTCCCCCACCCCATTCCCACACGGACTCTGTCCCCCCCCCATTCCCACACGGACTCTGTCCCCCCCCCCATTCCCACACGGACTCTGTCCCCCCCCCCATTCCCACACGGACTCTGTCCCCCCCCCATTCCCACACGGACTCTGTCCCCCCCCCCCCCATTCCCACACGGACTCTGTCCCCCCCCCCATTCCCACACAGACTCTGTCCCCCCCCCATTCCCACACGGACTCTGTCCCCCCCCCATTCCCACACGGACTCTGTCCCCCCCCATTCCCACACGGACTCTGTCCCCCCCCCCATTCCCACATGGACTCTGTCCCCCCCCCCCATTCCCACACGGACTCTGTCCCCCCCCCCATTCCCACACGGACTCTGTCCCCCCCCCACACGGACTCTGTCCCCCCCCCCATTCCCACACGGACTCTGTCCCCCCCCCCCATCCCACACGGACTCTGTCCCCCCCCCCATTCCCACACGGACTCTGTCCCCCCCCCCATTCCCACACGGACTCTGTCCCCCCCCCATTCCCACACGGACTCTGTCCCCCCCCATTCCACATGGACTCTGTCCCCCCCCCCCATTCCCAAACGGACTCCGTCCCCCCCCCCATTCCCACACGGACTCTGTCCCCCCCCCCATTCCCACACGGACTCTGTCCCCCCCACCATTCCCACACGGACTCTGTCCCCCCCCCATTCCCACACGGACTCTGTCCCCCCCCCCATTCCCACACGGACTCTGTCCCCCCCCCATTCCCACACGGACTCTGTCCCCCCCCCAATCCCACACGGACTCTGTCCCCCCCCCCATTCCACACGGACTCTGTCCCCCCCCACATTCCCACACGGACTCTGTCCCCCCCCCACACGGACTCTGTCCCCCCCCCCATTCCCACACGGACTCTGTCCCCCCCCCCCCCATTCCCACACGGACTCTGTTCCCCCCCCCCCATTCCCACACGGACTCTGTCCCCCCCCATTCGCACACGGACTCTGTCCCCCCCATTCCCACATGGACTCTGCCCCCCCCCATTCCCAAACGGACTCCGTCCCCCCCCCCATTCCCACACGGACTCTGTCCCCCCCCCCCATTCCCACACGGACTCTGTCCTCCCCCCCCCCATTCCCACACGGACTCTGTCCCCCCCCCATTCCCACACGGACTCTGTCCCCCCCCCCATTCCCACACGGACTCTGTCCCCACCCCATTCCCACACGGACTCTGTCCCCCCCCCAATCCCACACGGACTCTGTCCCCCCCCCATTCCCACACGGACTCTGTCCCCCCCCCCACATTCCCACACGGACTCTGTCCCCCCCCACACGGACTCTGTCCCCCCCCCGCCATTCCCACACGGACTCTGTCCCCCCCCCCACACGGACTCTGTCCCCCCCCCATTCCCACACGGACTCTGTCCCCCCCCCCATTCCCACACGGACTTCTGTCCCCCCCCCATTCCCACACGGACTCTGTCCCCTCCCCATTCCCACACGGACTCCGTCCCCCCCCCATTCCCACACGGACTCTGTCCCCCCCCCCATTCCCACACGGACTCTGTCCCCCCCCATTCCCACACGGACTCTGTCCCCCCCCCATTCCCACACGGACTCTGTCCCCCCCCCCATTCCCACACGGACTCTGTCCCCCCCCCCATTCCCACACGGACTCTGTCCCCCCCCCCCATTCCCACACGGACTCTGTCCCCCCCCCCATTCCCACACGGACTCTGTCCCCCCCCCCATTTCCCACACGGACTCTGTCCCCCCCCCCATTCCCACACGGACTCTGTCCCCCCCCATTCCACACGGACTCTGTCCCCCCCCCCCATTCCCACACGGACTCTGTCCCCCCCCCCCATTCCCACACGGACTCTGTCCCCCCCCATTCCCACACGGACTCTGTCCCCCCCCCATTTCCCACACGACTCTGTCCCCCCCCCCCCCATTCCCACACGGACTCTGTCCCCCCCCCATTCCCACACGGACTCTGTCCCCCCCCATTCCCACACGGACTCTGTCCCCCCCCCCCCATTCCCACACGGACTCTGTCCCCCCCCCCCCCATTCCCACACGGACTTTGTCCCCCCCCCCATTCCCACACGGACTCTGTCCCCCCCCCATTCCCACACGGACTCTGTCCCCCCCCCCCCCCATTCCCACACGGACTCTGTCCCCCCCCATTCCCACACGGACTCTGTCCCCCCCCCATTCCCACACGGACTCTGTCCCCCCCCCCATTCCCACACGGACTCTGTCCCCCCCCCCATTCCCACACGGACTCTGTGCCCCCCCCATTCCCACACGGACTCTGTCCCCCCCCCCATTCCCACACGGGACTCTGTCCCCCCCCCCATTCCCACACGGACTCTGTCCCCCCCCCATTCCCACACGGACTCTGTCCCCCCCCCATTCCACACGGACTCTGTCCCCCCCCATTCCCACAAGCACTCTGTCCCCCCCCCATTCCCACACGGACTCTGTCCCCCCCCCGCCCATTCCCACACGGACTCTGTCCCCCCCCCACCATTCCCACACGGACTCTGTCCCCCCCCCCCCCCATTCCCACACGGACTCTGTCCCCCCCCCCCCATTCCCACACGGACTCTGTCCCCCCCCCATTCCCACACGGACTCTGTCCCCCCCCCCATTCCCACACGGACTCTGTCCCCCCCCCCATTCCCACACGGACTCTGTCCCCCCCCCCCCCCCATTCCCACACGGACTCTGTCCACCCCCCCATTCCCACACGGACTCTGTCCCCCCCCCCCCCCCCATTCCCACACGGACTCTGTCCCCACCCCCCCCATTCCACACGGACTCTGTCCCCCCCCCACATTCCCACACGGACTCTGTCCCCCCCCCATTCCCACACGGACTCTGTCCCCCCCCCCACCCCCATTCCCACACGGACTCTGTCCCCCCCCCCCCCCCATTCCCACACGGACTCTGTCCCCCCCCCGCCCCCCATTCCCACACGGACTCTGTCCCCCCCCCCATTCCCACACGGACTCTGTCCCCCCCCCCCATTCCCACACGGACTCTGTCCCCCCCCCCCACACGGACTCTGTCCCCCCCCCCCATTCCACACGGACTCTGTCCCCCCCCCATTCCCACACGGACTCTGTCCCCCCCCCCATTCCCACACGACTCTGTCCCCCCCCCCATTCCCACACATACTCTGTCCCCCCCCCCATTCCCCACGGACTCTGTCCCCCCCCCCATTCCCACACAGGACTCTGTCCCCCCCCCCATTCCCACACGGACTCTGTCCCCCCCCCCCACACGGACTCTGTCCCCCCCATTCCCCACACGGACTCTGTCCCCCCCCCCATTCCCACACGGACTCTGTCCCCCCCCCCATTCCCACACGGACTCTGTCCCCCCCCCATTCCCACACGGACTCTGTCCCCCCCCATTCCCACACGGACTCTGTCCCCCCCCCCCATTCCCACACGGACTCTGTCCCCCCCCCCCATTCCACACGGGACTCTGTCCCCCGCCTCCCCATTCCCACACGGACTCTGTCCCCCCCCCCCATTCCCACACGGACTCTGTCCCCCCCTCCCCCATTTCCCACACGGACTCTGTCCCCCCCCCCATTCCCACACGGACTCTGTCCCCCCCCCCATTCCCACACGGACTCTGTCCCCCCCCCCATTCCCACACGACTCTGTCCCCCCCCCCCCACACGGACTCTGTCCCCCCCCCCATTCCCACACGGACTCTGTCCCCCCCCCATTCCCACACGGACTCTGTCCCCCCCCCCATTCCCACACGGACTCTGTCCCCCCCCCCATTCCCACACATACTCTGTCCCCCCCCCCCATTCCCACACGGACTCTGTCCCCCCCCCCATTCCCACACGGACTCTGTCCCCCCCCCCATTCCCACACGGACTCTGTCCCCCCCCCACACGGACTCTGTCCCCCCCCATTCCCACACGGACTCTGTCCCCCCCCCCATTCCCACACGGACTCTGTCCCCCCCCCCATTCCCACACGGACTCTGTCCCCCCCCCCATTCCCACACGGACTCTGTCCCCCCCCCCCATTCCCACACGGACTCTGTCCCCCCCCCCCATTCCACACGGACTCTGTCCCCCCCCCCCCATTCCCACACGGACTCTGTCCCCCCCCCCCCATTCCCACACGGACTCTTGTCCCCCCCCCCCATTCCCACACGGACTCTGTCCCCCCCCCCCCATTCCCACACGGACTCTGTCCCCCCCCCCATTCCCACACGGACTCTGTCCCCCCCCCCATTCCCACACGGACTCTGTCCCCCCCCCCCCATTCCCACACGGACTCTGTCCCCCCCCCATTCCCACACGGACTCTGTCCCCCCCCCCCATTCCCACACGGACTCTGTCCCCCCCCCCCATTCCCACACGGACTCTGTCCCCCCCCCCCCATTCCCACACGGACTCTGTCCCCCCCCCGCCTCCCCCCATTCCCACACGGACTCTGTCCCCCCCCCCATTCCCACACGGACTCTGTCCCCCCCCCCACACGGACTCTGTCCCCCCCCCATTCCCACACGGACTCTGTCCCCCCCCCCCCCCCATTCCCACACGGACTCTGTCCCCCCCCCATTCCCACACGGACTCTGTCCCCCCCCCCCCCCCATTCCCACACGGACTCTGTCCCCCCCCCCCATTCCCACACGGACTCTGTCCCCCCCCCCATTCCCACACGGACTCTGTCCCCCCCCCCACACGGACTCTGTCCCCCCCCCATTCCCCACACGGACTCTGTCCCCCCCCCCATTCCCACACGGACTCTGTCCCCCCCCCCCATTCCCACACGGACTCTGTCCCCCCCCCCCATTCCCACACGGACTCTGTCCCCCCCCCCATTCCCACACGGACTCTGTCCCCCCCCCCATTCCCACACGGACTCTGTCCCCCCCCCCATTCCCACACGGACTCTGTCCCCCCCCCCCATTCCCACACGGACTCTGTCCCCCCCCCCCCATTCCCACACGGACTCTGTCCCCCCCCCCCCATTCCCACACGGACTCTGTCCCCCCCCCCCACACGGACTCTGTCCCCCCCCCCATTCCCACACGGACTCTGTCCCCCCCCCATTCCCACACGGACTCTGTCCCCCCCCCCCATTCCCACACGGACTCTGTCCCCCCCCCTCCCACACGGACTCTGTCCCCCCCCCCCCCCATTCCCACACGGACTCTGTCCCCCCCCCTCCCACACGGACTCTGTCCCCCCCCCCCACCCCATTCCCACACGGACTCTGTCCCCCCCCCCCCACACGGACTCTGTCCCCCCCCCCCCCATTCCCACACGGACTCTGTCCCCCCCCCATTCCCACACGGACTCTGTCCCCCCCCCCATTCCACACGGACTCTGTCCCCCCCCCCCCATTCCCACACGGGACTCTGTCCCCCCCCTCCCCGATCCCCACACGGACTCTGTCCCCCCCCCCCCCATTCCCACACGACTCTGTCCCCCCCCCCCCCCCCATTCCCACACGGACTCTGTCCCCCCCCCCACCCCATTCCCACACGGACTCTGTCCCCCCCCCCCATTCCCACACGGACTCTGTCCCCCCCCATTCCCACACGGACTCTGTCCCCCCCCCCCCCATTCCCACACGGACTCTGTCCCCCCCCCATTCCCACACGGACTCTGTCCCCCCCCCCCATTCCCACACGGACTCTGTCCCCCCCCCCCCATTCCCACACGGACTCTGTCCCCCCCCCCCATTCCCACACGGACTCTGTCCCCCCCCCCCCATTCCACACGGACTCTGTCCCCCCCCCCATTCCCACACGGACTCTGTCCCCCCCCCCCCCATTCCCACACGGACTCTGTCCCCCCCCATTCCCACACGGACTCTGTCCCCCCCACCCCATTCCCACACGGACTCTGTCCCCCCCCCCATTCCCACACGGACTCTGTCCCCCCCCCCCCATTCCCACACGGACTCTGTCCCCCCCCCCCTCCCCCACCACGGACTCTGTCCCCCCCCCCCCCATTCCCACACGGACTCTGTCCCCCCCCCCATTCCCACACGGACTCTGTCCCCCCCCCCCATTCCCACACGGACTCTGTCCCCCCCCCCCCCCATTCCCACACGGACTCTGTCCCCCCCCCATTCCACACGGACTCTGTCCCCCCCCCCATTCCCACACGGACTCTGTCCCCCCCCCATTCCCACACGGACTCTGTCCCCCCCCCCATTCCCACACGGACTCTGTCCCCCCCCCCATTCCCACACGGACTCTGTCCCCCCCCCCATTCCCACACGGACTCTGTCCCCCCCCCATTCCCACACGGACTCTGTCCCCCCCCCCCATTCCCACACGGACTCTGTCCCCCCCCCCCATTCCCACACGGACTCTGTCCCCCCCCCCCATTCCCACACGGACTCTGTCCCCCCCCCTCCACACGGACTCTGTCCCCCCCCCCCATTCCCACACGGACTCTGTCCCCCCCCCATTCCACACGGACTCTGTCCCCCCCCCATTCCCACACGGACTCTGTCCCCCCCCCCCCACACGGACTCTGTCCCCCCCCCCCCCATTCCCACACGGACTCTGTCCCCCCCCCCCATCCACACGGACTCTGTCCCCCCCCCCCACCCCATTCCCACACGGACTCTGTCCCCCCCCCCCCACACGGACTCTGTCCCCCCCCCCCCCATTCCCACACGGACTCTGTCCCCCCCCCATTCCCACACGGACTCTGTCCCCCCCCCCCATTCCCACACGGACTCTGTCCCCCCCCCCCATTCCCACACGGACTCTGTCCCCCCCCCCCCATTCCCACACGGACTCTGTCCCCCCCCCCCCATTCCCACACGGACTCTGTCCCCCCTCCCCGCCTCCCCCCCCATTCCCACACGGACTCTGTCCCCCCCCCCACCCCATTCCCACACGGACTCTGTCCCCCCCCCCCATTCCCACACGGACTCTGTCCCCCCCATTCCCACACGGACTCTGTCCCCCCCCCCCCCATTCCCACACGGACTCTGTCCCCCCCCCATTCCCACACGGACTCTGTCCCCCCCCCCCCCCATTCCCACACGGACTCTGTCCCCCCCCCCCCATTCCCACACGGACTCTGTCCCCCCCCCCCATTCCCACACGGACTCTGTCCCCCCCCCCCCCATTCCCACACGGACTCTGTCCCCCCCCCCATTCCCACACGGACTCTGTCCCCCCCCCCCCATTCCCCACACGGACTCTGTCCCCCCCCATTCCCACACGGACTCTGTCCCCCCCCACCCCATTCCCACACGGACTCTGTCCCCCCCCCCATTCCCACACGGACTCTGTCCCCCCCCCCCCATTCCCACACGGACTCTGTCCCCCCCCCCCCCCCACACGGACTCTGTCCCCCCCCCCCCATTCCCACACGGACTCTGTCCCCCCCCCCATTCCCACACGGACTCTGTCCCCCCCCCCCATTCCCACACGGACTCTGTCCCCCCCCCCCCCATTCCCACACGGACTCTGTCCCCCCCCCCATTCCCACACGGACTCTGTCCCCCCCCCATTCCCACACGGACTCTGTCCCCCCCCCCATTCCCACACGGACTCTGTCCCCCCCCCCCATTCCCACACGGACTCTGTCCCCCCCCCCCATTCCCACACGGACTCTGTCCCCCCCCCCCATTCCCACACGGACTCTGTCCCCCCCCCCCATTCCCACACGGACTCTGTCCCCCCCCCCATTCCCACACGGACTCTGTCCCCCCCCCATTCCCACACGGACTCTGTCCCCCCCCCCCCATTCCCACACGGACTCTGTCCCCCCCCCCCCCCATTCCCACACGGACTCTGTCCCCCCCCCATTCCCACACGGACTCTGTCCCCCCCCCCATTCCCACACGGACTCTGTCCCCCCCCCCCATTCCCACACGGACTCTGTCCCCCCCCCTATTCCCACACGGACTCTGTCCCCCCCTCCCCCGCTCCCCCCCCAATTCCCACACGGACTCTGTCCCCCCCCCCCATTCCCACACGGACTCTGTCCCCCCCCCCCCATTCCCACACGGACTCTGTCCCCCCCCATTCCCACACGGACTCTGTCCCCCCCCCATTCCCACACGGACTCTGTCCCCCCCCCCATTCCCACACGGACTCTGTCCCCCCCCCCATTCCCACACGGACTCTGTCCCCCCCCCCATTCCCACACGGACTCTGTCCCCCCCCCCATTCCCACACGGACTCTGTCCCCCCCCCCATTCCCACACGGACTCTGTCCCCCCCCCCATTCCCACACGGACTCTGTCCCCCCCCCCCCATTCCCACACGGACTCTGTCCCCCCCCCCCCCATTCCCACACGGACTCTGTCCCCCCCCCCATTCCCACACGGACTCTGTCCCCCCCCCATTCCCCACAGGACTCTGTCCCCCCCCCCATTCCCACACGGACTCTGTCCCCCCCCCCATTCCCACACGGACTCTGTCCCCCCCCCATTCCCACACGGACTCTGTCCCCCCCCCCATTCCCACACGGACTCTGTCCCCCCCCCCCCACAATCCCACACGGACTCTGCCCCCCCCCCATTCCCACACGGACTCTGTCCCCCCCCCCATTCCCACACGGACTCTGTCCCCCCCCCCCATTCCCACACGGACTCTGTCCCCCCCCCCATTCCCACACGGACTCTGTCCCCCCCCCCCCCCCATTCCCACACGGACTCTGCCCCTCCCCCCCATTCCCACACGGACTCTGTCCCCCCCCCCATTCCCACACGGACTCTGGTCCCCCCCCCCCCATTCCCACACGGACTCTGTCCCCCCCCCCCATTCCCACACGGACTCTGTCCCCCCCCCATTCCCACACGGACTCTGTCCCCCCCCATTCCCACACGGACTCTGTCCCCCCCCCCCATTCCCACACGGACTCTGTCCCCCCCCCCCATTCCCACACGGACTCTGTCCCCCCCCCATTCCCACACGGACTCTGTCCCCCCCCCCATTCCCACAACGGACTCTGTCCCCCCCCCCATTCCCACACGGACTCTGTCCCCCCCCCCCATTCCCACACGGACTCTGTCCCCCCCCCCCATTCCCACACGGACTCTGTCCCCCCCCCATTCCACACGGACTCTGTCCCCCCCCCCCCCCCATTCCCACACTGGACTCTGTCCCCCCCCCATTCCCACACGGACTCTGTCCCCCCCCCCATTCCACACGGACTCTGTCCCCCCCCCCCCATTCCCACACGGACTCTGTCCCCCCCCCCATTCCCACACGGACTCTGTCCCCCCCCCATTCCCACACGGACTCTGTCCCCCCCCATTCCCACACGGACTCTGTCCCCCCCCCCCCCATTCCCACACGGACTCTGTCCCACCCCCCCCATTCCCACACGGACTCTGTCCCCCCCCCATTCCCACACGGACTCTGTCCCTCCCCCATTCCCACCACGGACTCTGTCCCCCCCCCCATTCCCACACGGACTCTGTCCCCCCCCCCATTCCACACGGACTCTGTCCCCCCCCCATTCCACACGGACTCTGTCCCCCCCCCCCATTCCCACACGACCTCTGTCCCTCCCCCATTCCCACACCGGACTCTGTCCCCCCCCCCATTTCCCACACGGACTCTGTCCCTCCCCCATTCCCACACGGACTCTGTCCCCCCCCCCCATTCCCACACGGACTCTGTCCCCCCCCCCATTCCCACACGGACTCTGTCCCCCCCCCCCCATTCCCACACGGACTCTGTCCCCCCCCCCCATTCCCACACGGACTCTGTCCCCCCCCCCATTCCACACGGACTCTGTCCCCCCCCCCCCCCCATTCCCACACGGACTCTGTCCCCCCCCATTCCCACACGGACTCTGTCCCCCCCCCCCGCCCCATTCCCACACGGACTCTGTCCCCCCCCCCATTCCCACACGGACCTCTGTCCCCCCCCCCCCCATTCCCACACGGACTCTGTCCCCCCCCCATTCCCAACACGGACTCTGTCCCCCCCCCCCCCCATTCCCACACGGACTCTGTCCCCCCCCCATTCCCACACGGACTCTGTCCCCCCCCCCCCATTCCCACACGGACTCTGTCCCCCCCCCCATTCCCACACGGACTCTGTCCCCCCCCCCCCCCATTCCCACACGGACTCTGTCCCCCCCCCCCCATTCCCACACGGACTCTGTCCCCCCCCCCCCCATTCCCACACGGACTCTGTCCCCCCCCCCCCCCCCATTCCCACACGGACTCTGTCCCCCCCCCATTCCCACACAGACTCTGTCCCCCCCCCCCCCCCATTCCCACACGGACTCTGTCCCCCCCCCCCCCCCATTCCCACACGGACTCTGTCCCCCCCCCCCCCCATTCCCACACGGACTCTGTCCCCCCCCCCCCCCATTCCCACACGGACTCTGTCCCCCCCCCCATTCCCACACGGACTCTGTCCCCCCCCCATTCCCACACGGACTCTGTCCCCCCCCCATTCCCACACGGACTCTGTCCCCCCCCCCATTCCCACACGGACTCTGTCCCCCCCCCCCCCCCATTCCCACACGGACTCTGTCCCCCCCCCCATTCCCACACGGACTCTGTCCCCCCCCCCCATTCCCACACGGACTCTGTCCCCCCCCCCATTCCCACACGGACTCTGTCCCCCCCCCCCCCCATTCCCACACGGACTCTGTCCCCCCCCCATTCCCACACGGACTCTGTCCCCCCCCCATTCCCACACGGACTCTGTCCCCCCCCCCCCATTCCCACACGGACTCTGTCCCCCCCCCCCATTCCCACACGGACTCTGTCCCCCCCCCATTCCCACACGGACTCTGTCCCCCCCCCCCCACACGGACTCGGGCCCGGCGCCTGCGCACTGTGCGTGTGTTGAGCGCGAGGGGCGGATTGAGCGGGAAATGAGAGTCGGAGAATCTGAAGGAGGGAAAATGGCGGAGTCACCGAGTGAATTCCCCGGGACCCGGGGTTTCTGCATCAGCCGATTAATCGCAGTCTGAGAGCTGCTGGATGTCCAGGTCAGACATTGAAATCCTCGCCGCCCGGCTCCCAGTGACTCAACACCTGATCGCAGCCTTTGGGAAGGAAGGTTTGGGGAGCAGTGAGCACTCGGTCTGGGCCCTCTCTCTCTCTCAATCAAATAGACCCAAATACAATTTAACTCAAAGAGGAACAAGAGCAGCCTGCGATCTCACTGAGTAACGGCTCCATTGGAGAGACACTGAGGAACTGACTCTTCACCGCCTCACGACGGCCCAAAGCGCTTTACACACAATGAGGTGGGTTTGAAGTGTAGTCACTGTTGGAATGGAGGGAATGAGGCAGCTCATTGATGCACAGCAAGATCCCACAAACAGCAATGATCCCACGGACACTATTGGGAGAAGAGCAGGGGAGTTCTCCCCGGTGTCCTGGACAATATTTATCCCTCAACCAACATCATAAAACAGATTATCCGGTCATTATCACATCGCTGTTTATGGGACATCTTCAACCACTGGTTGGAGACAGGATTCCCCCCAAGGTCAAATATCCAGCTGACATTCACCATCACATGAACACTGGCCCCTTGGGGGTGAGGTACTGGGGGGGTGAGGGAGTGACCAGAGCTGTGCTCACCTGAGGAAGGATGTAGCCTCCGAAAGCTTGTGAATTTAAAATAAAATTGCTGGACTATAACTTGGTGTTGTAAAATTGTTTACAATTGTCAACCCCAGTCCATCACCGGCATCTCCACATCATGACTTCTTCCAATAGTGACGGTTCGGTCGTGGAGGGTGAGGGTCCCGGGGAGGCAGCAGCCCAGATTATTTCTGTGGGTCCCTCCTGCTCCTCCATGACACACAAACATAATTGGCCACTTCCCTTTTCCGGGCCTCTTCGATTCCATCGCCCGTGGAGCTGGTCGGAGTGAGCACAGCGCAGGCTCCGGCCTAAAATGGTGATCGGGGGCCCATTTACCCCAATTTCCATATTAACAGGGGCTGATCACCTGAAACAGGCGGTGATTTGGACACCCGGCGGGAGGCCCCTTTCAAAATGGCACCGGCTCCATCGCCGGGGTTACCGGGGCGGGAGAGGCGACTGACCCCCATTCTCAGACTGAGGGGAGTGAGAATCGACCCCCGAGTCTAACTTCACAATCCCCTCTTTTGAATTTGGACTTGGGTGCACAGGGCACAATTTCAAAATTTGCAGATGGCACCAAACTTGGAAGGACAATAAAGAGTGCCCCATAGGCAGGATGGGAACCAGGCCCCACTTCCCCCTTCCTGCATCCCTCTTCCCCCCACTCTTGCTAGCAAAAACACTTACTTTTCTCTCTCTCTCTTTCCCATGGTTTAAACAAGTTGATATTACAGCATCTGATGTTTACAACAGCTTCTCACAGACTTTCAAGGCCTTGCATCTGTCTTACCTTTAACCTTCGAGACAATCTGCTGAATGAGACTTTTCCAATGTGGCCAACCTTCCCAGCATGCTGCCTTGAACAGTCAGTTTAACCGTTCCTTTGTTGAATTAATACTTTTAGCCAAACTCAGCTCCTTTCGTCGGTAATTAATAACTGGTATTGAAAGTCCAAAATCCTTCAGTCGCCCCTCAAGTGAGTGAGAGAGGTTGAACAACTCACTTTAACCGATTCATTGAATCTGAATTGCACTCACTACAGATAAGGTTAAATATTGTCACAAGAAGTTTAATCACCGTCACATTTACGCAAAAGTTCTTTCAAATACAACAAATGAAAAAGAAAAGTGTGAAATCATAACAAGCTGTACAATAACAAAAAGCAGAGACATGATTTTCACCCAAGGATGCTGTCCCACATTATAGACGACCTCCCTCCATTCATGATCCCCAGGGGTAGAGGTCCCCTTTTCAATGTCAGCATGACGTTGTTTCGAATGCACTGTCAGTCTATCAATATTTGGGGTTTTGAACTACAGAAGTAATCTAAGAAAGTGGTTTCCCTCATTACTTCTCAGTCTTAATCTTCAATACCCTCCCCCCTCCTTTGTGGGATCCTGGGGCCTTATCTAAAGTCCTCATCCTGTGAGCATCACAGACCGATCTCCAGCCATTTGCTCTTCTAATCTAAGTTTCATTTGGTTAATATTAAACATCATGATACAGACAAAGAAAATCATAATACATTGTATAGAAAACTACAGAAACTCGGCTCCCCCCAAATACTACCATATTATCAAGAAATCTTGGACTTTAAAGATCCTCCAGCTCTCCAGTCTGGTCCAATGAATCAATACACTTACTTAGTTTCGGACAGATGCGTTACCCCCCTGGGCAGTCCCAGAAGCTCTCAGCGATGCCCAGGAGACCCCGGGGGTGAAATTAGTCTCTGGTGTTCGTGCAACACGGGCGATAGTGAATGGACAGCCCATTTTACACCCGCACCATTTTCTTTCCCACTGAAGTCAGTGTAACTCGGGCTGTCGATTCACCATCGCTGTTTGGAGCGACCGTCAAAGAACAATTTCAAACCCCAGCCTCAGATTTTCACAGCAGCACTTTAAAGGGACCGTGCCCTGTCACTACCATTCACTACTGAGATTAATACAGTCGTTCCCTGTCACTACCATTCACTACTGAGATTAATACAGTCGTGCCCTGTCACTACCATTCACGACTGAGATTAATGCAGTTGTGCCTGCCACTATTCTGATTCACTACTGTGATTAAAAGCACTAAAATTCTACAACTGAAGGAGACAATTAATTGGAACGCCACGAATTACAAGTAAACTCACCAAAAGCAGCTATTTTTAGCTTTAGTGACCGACCCTCACAAAGAAAATCACAAAGACCCCGGATCCTTAAAAGCAGCAAAGCACTGAGCTCCTGACATCATCAGAGGGGCGGAGCCGGGAGTGACATCATCAGAGGGGCAGAGCCGGGAGTGACTTCATCAGAGGGGCAGAGCCGGGAGTGACTTCATCAGAGGGGCAGAGCCGGGAGTGACTTCATCAGAGGGGCAGAGCCGGGAGTGACTTCATCAGAGGGGCAGAGCCGGGAGTGACTTCATCAGAGGGGCAGAGCCGGGAGTGACTTCATCAGAGGGGCAGAGCCGGGAGTGACTTCATCAGAGGGGTGGTGCTGGAACTGACTTCAGAAGGGCAGTCCTCGAAGTGACATCATTGGAGGGGCATTCCTGGAAGTGACATCATTAGAAGGCAGTCCTGGAAGTGACATCATCATGGGGGGCAGTTCCTGGAAGTGAAATCATCAGAAGGGCAGTCGTGGAAGTGATATCAGGCCCCGAAGAGGAAGTGATGTCATGAAATCTCCACTGTCAGGATTAATTTAACAGTTTTAGGGATGTTTTTTCCCAACAACAAAATGCCGGAAACACGGGTTCAGTGAATGTGGTTTGAAATGTGTGTAAATGTGTCAGTGAGTCAGTGACCCGGTGAAATGACACAGTCCCAGCCTCGTAGTCCAACTGAACTTGGATCCGGCTGTTAGACGGGATCAGTGGGAGGCGAGTGAACTGGGAATTGTGACCGGCACTGAGAGAATCAACAAACGAACCAGAATAACGTAAACACCAGGATTTACTGCTGAATCCAAGACCAGACTCTCCCCCCTCTCTCTCTGCACTCCCACACACAATCCCTATTCTCCACTCTTTCCCATCAGTCTCCACATCCCAGGAATGGGATCCTGAGGAGAAACTCTGGGAGCATAGGACTTGGGGCCAGTCTTTAAACCTCTCTGGGTGAGGTGGGTAGGGCTGATCCTGTCCAGTCCGTGTTACTGATCTCAGATCATCCGACAGAACCAAGTTCCAGTTTGCTGTCTTTGGATCCAGGCTCATCGCTGACCTTTGCCCTAGAGAGGAGAGAAGAGATTGGTCAGACAGGGTTATTCCACTCCCATCAATGATTGACAGCTGCAGGGTGGGAGTGTCAGTATTTCCCAGACACTGTCAGCCCCATATTACCTCTTAGACTGTGTTCATCCCCTGTTAAATAAATGGCCTTTGATCAGAATCCCTGTTAAATAGCAGTGTGTGGGTCCCAGTGCTGTACACTCAGTGCAAACACTGCAGTGGAGACACACAGTAGCAGTCAGTTTAATCACACAAGCCCCTAGCACTGTGCACATGTTCTCCCAGACACAATGGAGGGGATTCACCGGCACACAACACATCCCACAGACTCACAGTTACAGCCCCACAATCTCAGCACTGGCTGCACTGGGAACACACAGCTCACAGGAGTGTGTCCTGGGCACTCTCCCTCCTGTTACTGTTCCATCCCGGATACAGGAGTGTGTCCTGGGCTCTCTCCCTCCTGTTACTGTCCCATCCTGAATACAGGAGTGTGTCCTGGGCTCTCTCCCTCCTGTTACTGTTCCATCCTCAATACAGGAGTGTGCCCTGGGCTCTCTCCCTCCTGCTCACAGCTCTGATTAAAGCCTCCATTAGTTTCCACACAGCAGTGTGGATTCAGTTGTGAATTGAGATGAATCTGATGTCCCTTCTGTACATTAAACTGTTGCTCCCTGTTCACTCTGAATTCACCAACACTCCCTCTGGCCCTGGGTCTCAGACTTGGACCAATTCCGAGCTGCGAGGAGGGAACAGGTGCAGGAACTCGACCCTCGAATCCCTCGCACTGAACCCTGACTGAAGAAACATCACCGAGAAAGAAAGGGTTAAATAGAAACAAAGGGTTAAATAGAAATTATGAACAGTGTGATCCCCTGTGATATAAACACACCTTGGAATATTCCCACCCTCCCCCTGATCGACTGCTCGATGACGATCCCTGGGACAGGGGCTGCCCCTGTTGAGCTGATTCAGCCCCCTCCCCGGAGCACAGATACTGACAGCCCTGTGAGGGACAGTGTCCCTTTAAGAGACACTCTGATTGACAGTGTGTAACCCCGCCCCTACCTGACCCATGGCGGGTGAAGCTTTGGCCCATTCCAGTGAGGAATGTTTAAAGCAGGTGTCACTGACGACTGAGGATTAATCTCAGGCTCCTGATCCACACACACAGGGATCTGATATTAAAGTTCGGGGATATTCCCAGCTGTCTGAACACAACTAACCCGACCTGCTAACTGGCCATAACTTTCCAAACATCCGTAGATACGGGAGCGATGCCAGAGGACTGGAGAATTTCAAATGTTACACCCTTGTTCAAAAGAGGTTGTAAGGATAAACCCAGCAACTATAGGCCAGTCAGTTTAACCTCAGTGGTTGGGAAACTTTTAGAAACGATAATCTGGGACAGAATTAACAGTCACTTGGTCAAGTGTGGATTGAATAGGGAAACCCAGCACGGATTTGTTAAAGGCAAATTGTGTTTAACTAACCTGATAGAGTTTTTTGATGAGGTAACAGAGAGGGTAGATGAGGGTAATGCAGTTGATGTGATGTACATGGACTTCCAAAAGGTGTTTGATAAAGTGCCGCATGGTAGGTTTATCATCAAGATTGCGGCCCATGGAATAAAGGGGGCAGTGAAAACATGGATACAGAATTGGCTCAGTGACAGGAAACAGAGAGTAGTGGTGAACGGTTGTTTTTTGGACTGGAGGGAGGTGTGCAGTGGTGTTCCCCAGGGGTTGGTGCTGGGACCACTACTTTTCTTGATCAATCTTCTTCTTTGGCAGTCCCTCAGGGTCGAGGATGACTTGCTTCCACTCCGGGAGGGTGGGTTCCGTGGTGGCTGAACAGTCCAATCACTTTAAATCTATGCCCCCTGGTTATTGACCTCTCTGCTAAGGGAAATCGGTCCTTCCGATCCACTCTATCAAGGCTTCTCATAAATTTGTACACCTCAATTAAATCACCCCTCAGCCTCCTCTGTTCCAAAGAGAACAACCCCAGCCTATCCAGTCTTTCCTCACAGCCAAAATTCTCCAGTCCTGGCAACATCCTCAGAAATCTTCTCTGTACCCTCTCCAGTGCAATTACATCCTTCCTGTAATGTGGTGACCAGAACTGTATGCAATACTGAAGCTGTGGCCAAGCTCGTGTTTCACACAGTACTCCAAGTGTGGTCTAACCAAGGTATATGGAGACCAGAACTGTGCACAGTGCTCCAAGTGAGGTCTAACCAAGGTATATGGAGACCAGAACTGTGCACAGTGCTCCAAATGAGGTCGAACCAAGGTTTGATACAAGTTTAACATAACTTCCCCACTTCTCCATTCAGATGTCCTCAGTACACACCGCCTTCCTCCTCTTTCAGTCCAATCAGTATATTGATCATAATCCCCCTGGAAACCTTATGATTCAATAACAGTTTCTTCATGTCTCAGACAAGCCCAGCCAACGGCAATCATCTCTAACCTGAGGGCTTTAATCGAAGTCCCTCCTCACCTCTTGAAATTCTTAACCTTGACATCTCACCTAAAGTGTGGTGCCCAGAATTGGAGAAAAGCTGCACGTTTTTCCTTATCATTCCCAATATGTCTGAGTGGTACTTTTCCGATCCATTTAGCCTCTTCTGGACAAGTTGAGATATTTTGGACAGGTTCAGGGTGAGCGCTGGAACATCTGGGTCTGTGACTCTCTGAGTCTCAGTCACTCTGTAATGAAAGAGGAGAGAATGTTTTTATCAGTGGGGACATTTCAGATCAGAAACCCAAAGGGGAACGAGTGATCAGTGCAACGGTAGCATAGTGGTTATGTTACTGGGCTAGTAATCCAGAGGCCTGGACTAAAATACAGAGTCATGAGTTCAAATCCCGCCACGGCAGCTGGCGAATTTAAATTCAATTAATTAATTAAATTCAATTAATTAAATAAAAATCTGGAATTAAAATACTAGTATCAGTAATGATGGCCATGAAACTACCGGATTGTCGTAAAAACCCATCTGGTTCACTAATGTCCTTTAGGGAAGGAAGCCTGCTGCCCTTACCCGGTCTGGCCTATATGTGACTCCAGACCCACAGCAATGTGGTTGATTCTTAATTGCCCTCTGAAATGGCCGAGCAAGCCACTCAGTTGTAAAATCTCGCTACGAAAAGTCATAATAAGAATAAAACCGGACGGACCACCCGGCATCGGACCACTAGGCACCGGACACGACAGCGGCAAAACACCAAGCCCAGTCGACCCTGCAAGGTCCTCCTTACTAACATCTGGGGACTTGTGCCAAAATTGGGAGAGCTGTCCCACAGACCAGTCAAGCAACAGCCTGACATAGCCATACTCACAGAATCATATCTTTCAGCCAACGTCCCAGACTCTTCCATCACCATCCCTGGGTATGTCCTGTCCCACCGGCAGGACAGACCCACCAGAGGTGGCGGTACAGTGATATACAGTCAGGAGGGAGTGGCCCTGGGAGTCCTCAACATTGACTCTGGACCCCATGAAATCTCATGGCATCAGGTCAAACATGGGCAAGGAAACCTCCTGCTGATTACCACCTACCGTCCTCCCTCAGCTGATGAATCAGTCCTCCTCCATGTTGAACACCACTTGGAGGAAGCACTGAGGGTAGCAAGGGCACAAAATGTACTCTGGGTGGGGGACTTCAATGTCCATCACCAAGAGTGGTTCGGTAGCACCACTACTGACCGAGCTGGCCGAGTCCTGAAGGACATAGCTGCTAGACTGGGCCTGCGGCAGGTGGTGAGCGAACCAACACGAGGGAAAAACTTACTTGACCTCGTCCTCACCAATCTACCTGTCGCAAATGCATCTGTCCATGACAGTATTGGTAGGAGTGACCACCGCACAGTCCTCGTGGAGATGAAATCCCGTCTTCGCACTGAGGACACCATCCATCGTGTTGTGTGGCACGACCACCGTGCTAAATGGGATAGATTCAGAACAGATCAAGCAGCTCAAAACTGGGCATCCATGAGGCGCTGTGGGCCATCAGCAGCAGCAGAATTGTATTCCAGCACAATCTGTAACCTCATGGCCCGGCATATTCCTCACTCTACCATTACCAACAAGCCAGGGGATCAACCCTGGTTCAATGAGGAGTGTAGAAGAGCATGCCAGGAGCAGCACCAGGCGTACCTAAAAATGAGGTGCCAACCTGGTGAAGCTACAACTCAGGACTACATGCATGCTAAACAGCGGAAGCAACATGCTATAGACAGAGCTAAGTGATTCCACAACCAACGGATCAGATCAAAGCTCTGCAGTCCTGCCACATCCAGTCGTGAATGGTGGTGGACAATTAAACAACTAACGGGAGGAGGAGGCTCTGCAAACATCCCCATTCTCAATGATGGCGGAGTCCAGCACGTGAGTGCAAAAGACAAGACTGAAGCGTTTGCAACCATCTTCAGCCAG
Organism: Heptranchias perlo; assembly: GCF_035084215.1. Classification (NCBI taxonomy): domain Eukaryota; kingdom Metazoa; phylum Chordata; class Chondrichthyes; order Hexanchiformes; family Hexanchidae; genus Heptranchias; species Heptranchias perlo. The sequence goes on along the minus strand of NW_027138335.1, from coordinate 32,664 downwards.
AAGTGCCGAGTGGATAATCCATCTCAGCCTCCTTCCGATATCCCCACCATCACGGAAGCCAGTCTTCGGCCAATTCGATTCACTCCACGTGATATCAAGAAACGGCTGAGTGCACTGGATACAGCAAAGGCTATGGGCCCTGACAACATCCCAGCTGTAGTGCTGAAGACTTGTGCTCCAGAACGAGCTGCGCCTCTATCCAAGCTGTTCCAGTACAGCTACAACACTGGCATCCACCCGACAATGTGGAAAATTGCCCAGGTATGTCCTGTCCACAAAAAGCAGGACAAATCCAATCCGGCCAATTACCGCCCCATCAGTCTACTCTCAATCATCAGCAAAGTGATGGAAGGTGTCGTCGACAGTGCTATCAAGCGGCACTTACTCACCAATAACCTGCTCACCGATGCTCAGTTTGGGTTCCGCCAGGACCACTCGGCTCCAGACCTCATTACAGCCTTGGTCCAAACATGGACAAAAGAGCTGAATTCCAGAGGTGAGGTGAGAGTGACTGCCCTTGACATCAAGGCAGCATTTGACCGAGTGTGGCACCAAGGAGCCCTAGTAAAATTGAAGTCAATGGGAATCAGGGGGAAAACTCTCCAGTGGCTGGAGTCATACCTAGCACAAAGGAAGATGGTAGTGGTTGTTGGAGGCCAATCATCTCAGCCCCAGGGCATTGCTGCAAGAGTTCCTCAGGGCAGTGTCCTAGGCCCAACCATCTTCAGCTGCTTCATCAATGACCTTCCCTCCATCATAAGGTCAGAAATGGGGATGTTCGCTGATGACTGCACAGTGTTCAGTTCCATTCGCAACCCCTCAGATAATGAAGCAGTCCGAGCCTGCATGCAGCAAGACCTGGACAGCATCCAGGCTTGGGCTGATAAGTGGCAAGTAACATTCGCGCCAGATAAGTGCCAGGCAATGACCATCTCCAACAAGAGAGAGTCTAACCACCTCCCCATGACATTCAACGGCATTACCATCGCCGAATCCCCCACCATCAACATCCTGGGGGTCACCATTGACCAGAAACTTAACTGGACCAGCCATATAAATACTGTGGCTACGAGAGCAGGTCAGAGGCTGGGTATTCTGCGGCGAGTGACTCACCTCCTGACTCCCCAAAGCCTTTCCACCATCTACAAGGCACAAGTCAGGAGTGTGATGGAATACTCTCCACTTGCCTGGATGAGTGCAGCTCCAACAACACTTAAGAAGCTCGACACCATCCAAGACAAAGCAGCCCGCTTGATTGGCACCCCATCCACCACCCTAAACATTCACTCCCTTCACCACCGGCGCACTGTGGCTGCAGTGTGCACCATCCACAGGATGCACTGCAGCAACTCGCCAAGGCTTCTTCGACAGCACCTCCCAAACCCGCGACCTCTACCACCGAGAAGGACAAGGGCAGCAGGCGCATGGGAACAACACCACCTGCACGTTCCCCTCCAAGTGACACACCATCCCGACTTGGAAATATATCGCCGTTCCTTCATTGTCGCTGGGTCAAAATCCTGGAACTCCCTTCCTAACAGCACTGTGGGAGAACCGTCACCACACGGACTGCAGCGGTTCAAGAAGGCGGCTCACCACCCCTTCTCGAGGGCAATTAGGGATGGGCAATAAATGCCGGCCTTGCCAGCGACACCCACATCCAGTGAACGAATAAAAAAAAACCTGCACCCCTTCTAATGCTCGTACTGACACCCCACAGCAACCCATCCTGAGAATGGCAGAATCCCGGGATTTGCAGTCTCCCTGCATTCACACTGATCTCCACACGAGCAGTGGGATCCTGGTTTGCTGTCATTTCAGCTCAGTGTGTGATTTTCAAAGCCGTCTGTGTTCAGTCCAGTTTCTCTGTACTGGAGCCCTTACCTTTCCATTATTAATTATTATTATCCCGAGGGTCTCCAGTCTGTGCTCCCCCCTCTCTGCAGGAACACACTCACTACGATCATGTGAAGTGAGGAGAGGAGAAGGAACAGCCTCCCAGGGACCTGGGATCGGTGGGATTCCCTCACAGAGTGTCCAGTCACACTGACATTACTGGGACATTTCAGCACACTCTCATTTCTCTGTTAGTGGATAGAATGAGCCAATCACAAGACATTTTACTGTCACTCTGACACTGGGACCTGCCCCTCTCCTCATTTCTCCATGGGCTGGTTGATAGAACAAGCCAATCACACAGCACTTACTGACCCAATGGAATAAAGCTGTCACTGACACACATGGAGCCTTTAGGAAGCCTCGGTTAGATACAGGTCACTGCAGGTTTCTCTCACTCTCAATTCCTGTCTAACAGGTTCCTGAGAAGCTCTACACACCGATGGAACAGCCCATCTCACTCCCATTTCCCACAGGCTGCCTGAGCCAAGAACCCCTCAAACCACAGTTAAACATCACTCAATATTCGCCCCATTTGAAAGCCCCTGATCTGGGGAGGTTTCCAAGCGGTGATTCTACTTTCACTCCTCCCAGATACAGGTGAAGGTTCCCTATCAGCAGCAGGTACTGTATGACTGAGAGGAACTTACCTGGAAAGGAGCTGCTTCGAGTTCTGTGAATAAAGAGAGGAGATCAAATCAGTCAATAGAATCATGGAATCACACAGCACAGGAGGAGGCCATTCGGCCCATCGTGCCTGTGCCGGCTCTTTGAAAGAGCTGTCCAATTAGTCCATTTCCCCTTCTCTTTCCCCATAGCCCTGTAAATTTTTCCCCTTCAAGTATTTTTCCAATTCCGTTTTGAAAGTTATTATTGAATCTGCTTCCACCGCCCTTTCAGGCAGCGCATTCCAGATCAGAACAACTCATTCCGTAAAAACAATTCTCCTCACGCCGCCTCTGGTTCTTCTACCAATTACCTTAAATCTGTGTTCTCTGGTTACTGGCCTCCCTGCCAGTGGAAACAGTTTCTCCTTATTTACTCTATAAAAACCCTTCATGACTTGAACACCTCGATTAAATCTCCCTTGACCTTCTCTGCTCTAAGGAGAACAATCCCAGCTTCTCCAGTCTCTCCACATAATTGAAGTACCTCATCCCTGGTCCCATTCTAGTAAATCTCCTCTGCACCCTCTATAAGGCCTTCACATGCTTCCTAAAGTGCGGTGCGCAGACCTGGACACAATACTCCAGCTGAGGCCTAACCAGTGATTTATAAAGGTTTTGAATAACTTCCTTGCTTTTGTACTCCAAGCCTGTTTATAAAGCTCAGGATCTCGTATTCTTTTTTAACAGCTTGATCAAATTGTCCTGATCACCTTCAAAGATTTCTGTGGATGATTCCCCAGATCTCTCTGTTCCTGCACCCCCTTTAAAATTGTACCATTTAGTTTATATTGCCTCTCATTTTTCCTTCCAAAATGCATCACTTCACACTTCTCTGCATTAAATTGCATCTGCCATGTGTCCGCCCATTTCACCAGTCTGTCCATGTCCTCCTGAAGTCTGTTACTATCCTCCTCACTATTTACTACATTTCCAAGCTTTGTGTCAGCCGCAAACATTGAAATTATGTTCCATATACCCAAGTCCAGGTCATTAATATATATCAAAAAGATCAGTGGTCCTAATACTGACCCCTGGGGAACACCACTGTAAACTTCCCTCCAATCTGAAAAACAACCGTTCACCACTACTCTCTGCTTTCTGTCCCTAAGCCAATATGTATCCACGCTGCCACTGTCCCTTTAATCCCATGGGCTTTAATTTTGCTAACAAGTCCATTATGTGGGACACAAAAAAATGCAAAGTGATACATTTCGGTAGGAAGAACGAGGAGAGGCAATACAAACTAAAGGGCATAATTCCAATAGGGGTACGGGAACAGAGAAATCTGGGGGTTTATGTGTACAAATCGTTGAAGGTGGTAGGGCAAGATGAGAAAGCGGTTAAAAAAGCAAACGGGATCCTGGGCTTTATAAAGCGAAGCATAGAGTGCAAAAGTATGGAAGTCATGATGAAACTTTATGAAACACTGGTACGACCACAACTGGAGTATTGTGTCCAGTTCTGGGCACCGCACTTTAGGAAAGATGTGAAGGCCTTAGAGAGGGTGCAGAGGAGATTTTCTTGAACGATTCCAGAGATGAAGGACTTTAGTTACATGGATAGACTGGAGAAGCTGGGGTTGTTCTCCTTGGAACAGAGATGGTTGCGAGGAGATTTGATCGAGGTATTCAAAATCATGAAGTGTCTAGACAGAGTAAATCGAGAGAAACTGTTCCCATTGGTGGAAGGGTCAAGAACCAGAGGACATAGATTTAAGCTGATTGGCAAAAGAACCAAAGGTGATATGAGGAAAAACTTTTTTACACAGCGAGTGGTTAGGATCTGGAATGCACTGCCCGAGGGGGTGGTGGAGGCAGATTCAATCATGGTCTTCAAAAGGGAACTGGATAACTACTTGAAAGGAAAAAAATTGCAGGGCTACAGGGAAAGGGCGGGGGAACGGGACTAGCTGGATTGCTCTTGCATAGAGCCGGTGTGGACTCGATGCGCTGAATGGCCTCCTTCCGTGCTGTAACCTTTCTATGATTCGATGATTCTATGATTTATCATATGTCTTCTGAAAGTCCATATACACAACATCAACTGCACAACCCTCATCAGATCTCTCAATTATTTTTGAATCATAGAATCATAGTATTAATGCACCGAAGGAGGCCGTTCAGCCCATCGTGTCTGTGCTGGCTCTTTGGTAGAGCTATCAAATTAGTCCAACTCCCCCGCTCTTTCCCCATAGCCCTGTAAATTTTACCCCTCCAAGTATTTATCCAATTCCATTTTGAAAGTTATTATTGAATCTGCTTCCACCGCCCTTTCAGGCAGCGCATTCCAGATCAGAACAACTCGCTGTGTCAAAAAATTCTCCTCTTCTCACCTCTGATTCTTCTTCCATCTTAAATCTGTGTCTAATGGTTACAGAACCTTATAAGACCATAAGAGATAGGAGCAGGAGTAGGTCATTCGGCGCCTCGAGCCTGCTCCACCATTTAATGAGATCATGACTGATCTGATTTTTATCTCAACTCCACTTTCCCGCCCTTTCCCCATATCCTTTGACTCCCTTGCTGATCAAAAATGTGTCTAACTCAGCCTTGAATGTATTCAATGACTCAGCCTCCACAGCTTTTTGGGCTAAAGAATTCCAAATACTCACGACCCTCTGGGAGAAGAAATTCCTCCTAATTTCCGTCTTAAACGGGTGACCCCTTATTCTGAGACCATACCCCCTCGTTTTAGATTCCCCCACGAGGGGTAACATCCCCTCAGCATCTACCCTATCGAGTCCCCTCAGAATCTTGTGTGTTCCAATAAGATCTCCTCTCATTCTTCTAAACTCCAATGAGTATAGACCCAACCTGTTCAATCTTTCCTCATAAGACAACCCTTCCATACCCGGAATCAACCGAGTGAACCTTCTCTGAACTGCCTCCAATGCAAGTATGTCCTTCCTTAAATAAGGGCACCAGAACTGTCCGCAGTACTCCAGGTGTGGTCTCACCAGCACCCTGTACAGTTGTAGCATGACTCCCCTGCTTTTATACTCCATCCCCCTAGAAGTAAAGGCCAACCTTCTGCCAATGGAAACAGTTTCTCCTCATTTACTCTATCAAAACCCTTCATGATTTTGAACACCTCTATTAAATCTCCCATTAACCTTCTCTGCTCGAAGGAGAACAACCCCAGCTTCTCCAGTCTCTCCACATAATTGAAGTACCTCATCCCTGGTCCCATTCTCGTAAATCACTTCTGCATCCTCTCTCAGGCCTTGACATCCTTCCTAAAGTTCAGTGCCCAGAATTGGACACAATACTCCAGCTGGGGCCTAACCAGTCATTTATAAAGGTTTAGAATAACTTCCTTGCTTTTGTAATCTATGCCACTGTTTATAAAGCCAAGGATCCCATGTGCTTTTTTAACAGCCTCCTCACCTTGTCCTGCCACCTTCAAAGATTTGTGTACGTACACCCCCAGGTCTCTCTATTCCTGCACCCTCTTTAAAATTGTACCATTTAGTTTATTTTGCCTCTCCTCATTCTTCCCACCAAAATACATCACTTCACACTTCTTTGCATTAAATTGCATCTGCCATGTTTCTGCCCATTTCACCAGTCTGTCTCTGTCCTCCTGAAGTCTGTTACTATCCTTCACATCGTTTACTACATTTCCGAGTTTTGTGTCATCTGCAAACTTTGAAATTATGCCCTGTATACCCAAGTCCAGGTCATTAATATATATCAAAAAGAGCAATGGTCCTAACACTGACCCCTGGGGAACACCACTGTAAACTTCCCTCCAGTCTGAAAAACAACCGTTCACCACTACTCTCTGCTTTCTGTCTCTGAGCATATTTCGTGTCCACACTGCCACTGTCCCTTTAATCCCATGGGCTTCAATTTTGCTCACAAGTTTTCATCGAAGAATTCAATCAAGTTAGTCAGATACGATTTGCCTTTAATAAATCTGTGTTGTCTGTTGTTTATTATCCCATTTTCTTCCAAGTGACAATTAATTTTGTCTCGGATTATTGTCTCTAGAAATTTCCCCACCATCGACGTTAGGCTGACTGGCCTGTAGTTGCCGGGTTTATCCCTCTCCCCTTTTTTGAACAGAGGTGTAACATTTGCAATCCTCCAGTCCTCTGGCAACATTCCCATATCCAAGGAGGATTGGAATATTGTGGACAAAGCCTCCACTATTTCCACCCTTACTTCCCTCAGCAACCTAGGATGCATCCCACCCGGACCGGGTGACTTTTCTACTTTGAGCGCTGCCAACCCTTTCAGTACTTCCTCTTTATCTATTTTAATCCTCTCCAGTTTCTCTACCCCCTCGTCCTTTACTGTAAGATTGGCAGCATCCTCTTCTTTAGTGAAGACCGATGCAAAGTATTCATTTAGTACCTCAGTCATGCCCTTTGCCTCCACGAGAAGAGTTTCTTTTGAAGAACATAAGAAAAGGAGCAGGAGTCGGCCATTCGGCCCCTCGAGCCTGCTCCACCATTCAATCAGATCATGGCTGATCTTCGACCTCAACTCCACTTCCCGCACGCGCACGATCCCCATATCCCTTCATTCCGTTAGTTTCCAAAAATCTGTCAATCTCAGTCTTGAATATACTCAACGACTGAGCATCCACAGCCCTCTGGGTAGAGAATTCCAAAGGTTCACAACCCTCGAAGTGAAGAAATCTCTCCTCATCTTGGTCCTAAATAGGCTAATTTCTCCTTATCTTGAGACTATGCCCCCTAGTTCTAGACTCTCTAGCCAGGGGAAACAGCCTCTCAGCATCTACCCTGTCGAGCCCTCTCAGAATCTTATATGTTTCAATGAGATCACTTCTCATTCTTCTAAACTCCAGAGAATATAAGCTCATTCTACTCAATCTCCCCTCATAGGACAACCCTCTCATCCCAGGAATCAATCCAATGAACCTTCATTGAACCCCCTCTAAGGCAAGTATATCATTCCTTTGATAAGGAGACCAAAACTGTACACAGTACTCCAGGTGTGGTCTCACCAGAGCCCTGTATAATTGCAGCAAGACTTCCTTACTGTTATACTCCAACCCGCTTGCAATAAAAGCTAACGTACCATTTGCCTTCCTAATTGCTTGCTGTACCTGCATGTTAACTTTCTGTGATTCTTGTACAAGGACACCCAAATCCCTCTGACTGCCAACATTTTTTAGTCTCTCACCTTTTAAAAAATATTCTGCTTTTCTATTCTTCCTGCCAAAGTGGATAATTTCACATTTCTGCACATTATACTCCACCTGCCACCGTCTCGCCCATTCACTTAACCTGTCTATATCCATTTGCAGCCTCTTTGCATCCTCCTCACAGCTTACTTTCCCACCTATCTTTGTATTGTCAGCAAACTTGTATACATTACACTCGGTCCACTAATCTAATCATTGATATAGATTGTAAACAGCTGAGGCCCAAGCACTGATCCTTGTGGCACCCCACTAGTAATAACCTGTCAACCCGAAAATGACCCGTTTATTCCTACTCTCTGTTTTCTGTCCATTAAGCAATCTTCAATCCATGCTAATATATTACCCCCAATCACATGGGCCCTAATCTTCTGTGGCACCTTATCGAATGCCTTTTGAAAATCCAAATATACTACATCCACCAGTTCCCCTTCATCTACCCTGCTAGTTACACCCATAAAAAGCTCTAGTAGATTTGTCAAACACAATTTCCCTTTCATAAAACCGTGCTGACTCTGCCTAATCATATTACGATTTTCTAAGTGCCCTGTTACTACGTCCTTAATAATAGGTTCTAGGATTTTCTCCACCACTGATGTCAGGCTAACTGGCTTATAGGTCCCTGTTTTCTCTCTCTCTTCTATCTTGAATACGGGTTTACATTTGCTACCTTCCAATCAACAGGTACTGTTCTAGAATTGAGGGAATTCTGGAAGATCAAAACCAATGCATCCACTATCTCTGCAGCCAAAAACCCCACGATGTAGACCATCAGGTCCAGGGGATTTGTCAGCTTTTAGTCCCATTAATTTCTCCAGTACTTTTTCTTTACGAATCATAATTACTTTATGTTCCTCACTCTCATTTGCCCCTTGGTTCCCCACTATTTCCGGTATGTTTTTGTCTCTTCAACGGTGAGGACAGATACAAAATATTTGTTTAACATCTCTGCCATTTCCTTAATCCCCATTATAATTTCTCCTGTCTCTGCCTCTAAGTGACCCATGTTTACTTTAACTAATCTCTTCCTTGTTACATACCTGTAGAAGCTCTTACAATCTGTTTTTATATTTCTTGCTAGTTTACTCTCATATTCAATTTTCTCCCTCTTTATCAATTTCTTGGTCATCCCTGACTGATTTCTAAAACCCTCCAAATCCTCAGGCTTACTGCTCTTTTTGGTAACATTGTAAGCCTCTTCTTCTAATCGAATACCATCCTTAACTTCTCTAGATAGCCGCGGTTGGATCACTTTTCCTGTGGAGTTTTATCGTCCTTCATCGGCCCCACCTTTCCTTTAACTACCCTTTTACACTTTGTAAGTTTCTAAAAGACTTTATGTTACCCGCTAATCTTTTCTCATACATTATCTTTGCCCCTTTCATTTCCTTTTTCAGTTCTCCTCTGCACTTTCTGTATTCTGTTTGATTCTCTACTGTGATTACTGTCTATTTAGAACCTGACATTTATCATAAGCCTCCTTTTTCTGTTTCATTTTAAATTCTATTTCTTCAATCATCCAGGGAGCTCGAGCTCTGGATGCCCTTCCTTTTCCCCTCACAGGAATGTGTCTAGTCTGTACCCGAACTATCTCCTCTTTGAAGGCCTCCCATTGCTCATTTACTATTTTACCTGCCAGTTTTTGTTTCCAATTCACCTGGGCCAGATCCCTTTTCAACAACTTGCTGAAATTAGCCCTTCTCCAGTTGAGTATTTTTACATTTGATTGTTTCTTGTCCTTTTCCATTACTTTTCTAAACCTAATGATATTGTGATCACTGTTTCCCAAATGCTCCCCCACTGAAATGTGCTCCACTTCCCCACTTCATTCCCCAGAACGAGATCCAGCGCTGCTTCCTTCCTCATTGGGCTGGAAACATATTGAAGAAAGTTTTCCTGAACACATTTGAGGAATTCCTCCCCCTCTTTGCCCTTTACTCTGTTTTTTCCCCAGTCTATATTCGGAGAATTGAACTCCCCCATTATCACTATTCGATTGTTCATACAACAAACAAATCAACACCCAATGAAACCAAACCGTGAATTTGGGATTGAGAGTAAAGAGTTCAGTGTATAACAGTAGGTGGGGCCAGTCACAGGAATGGGGAATAATCCAACATTTCACTGCACTCCATCCTGGGGCAGCACCAACACTCCTGGGGCAGGGCTGAGGGGGCAGCACCAACACTCCTGGGGCAGGGCTGAGGGGGCAGCACCAACACTCCTGGGGCAGGGCTGAGGGGGCAGCACCAACACTCCTGGGGCAGGGCTGAGGGGGCAGCACCAACACTCCTGGGGCAGGGCTGAGGGGGCAGCACCAACACTCCTGGGGCAGGGCTGAGGGGGCAGCACCAACACTCCCGGGGCAGGGCTGAGGGGGCAGCACCAACACTCCCGGGGCAGGGCTGAGGGGGCAGCACCAACACTCCCGGGGCAGGGCTGAGGGGGCAGCACCAACACTCCCGGGGCAGGGCTGAGGGGGCAGCACCAACACTCCCGGGGCAGGGCTGAGGGGGCAGCACCAACACTCCCGGGGCAGGGCTGAGGGGGCAGCACCAACACTCCCGGGGCAGGGCTGAGGGGGCAGCACCAACACTCCTGGGGCAGGGCTGAGGGGGCAGCACCAACACTCCTGGGGCAGGGCTGAGGGGGCAGCACCAACACTCCTGGGGCAGGGCTGAGGGGGCAGCACCAACACTCCTGGGGCAGGGCTGAGGGGGCAGCACCAACACTCCTGGGGCAGGGCTGAGGGGGCAGCACCAACACTCCTGGGGCAGGGCTGAGGGGGCAGCACCAACACTCCTGGGGCAGGGCTGAGGGGGCAGCACCATTGCTGGGCCCCACCAACAATCTTCAAACAATTCAGCCCCACACCAGCCTCACAGAAACGCCCCATTCCCCAGACATGGCCCTGTGTATATTGAAGATGTACCTGAATAAAGGAGAGAGGGTCCCTCTGTAGCAGACTCTGGTATTCTCCATCTATTAATGTCATCTGTTCCATCCTCTTGTTTAATGCTTCAGAACAGCTTCTAATCTGAGAGAGCGCTCGGAGCCCCTCCTCATCGATCAGTTTCAGTGCGTATTCTTCATCTTCTTCCAGCTGTCTCCTCCAGTCAGAGTAGCTCTTCGATAGCTTTCCTTTCAGCTCATTGATTCGTGTCTGAAACCCAAACCAACTCTCATTACAAACGGCCCTTCCACACAGCTCTTACCCTGAGCACACGACACTTTCCAGGGACGGGACAGTTTGTTTCGATCACTACTCGATCACCCGTTAAAGATAGACGAGCAGTGGGGGGTGTCTACTAGGAGAGAAAACAGAGTTTAATGAGTGTTGCCTTGAGCCTTGAGTTTAAAAGAAAGAGCACTGTATTTGGACTGTGTATGGCACTGCCACCTGGTCCATCCACACCTGGAGTGATGGGTCCAGTTTTGGTGCCCACACCTGGTGAAGGAGATCAAGACTGGAGAGGACGGTGGCCAGAATGACACGTAGTCCGATGGATTTAATTCTGAGGATTGGCTCCAAGAGGGAGGGCGATTTAGAGAAAAGCAGGCCGGGAGGGACAGGATTGATGTTTTTAAAACGATCGAGGAATTATTGGACTCACTGGTTGGGTGAGGTATTGAGATGGATCGGGATGGTAGGACCAGAGGGTCTGTGTATAAAATCCATAGGCACAGAGTTAGGTTGGACACCAGAGTCCTCGATATCTGGAACAGACTCCCTGAACATGTGGGGGGTTTGGAGTCACTCCCACCCTTTAAAAGGGAGCTGGGGAGGAATTTCCCAGAGTTTGTCCTGAATTGGCTGCAGATTCCAGAGTAAATCCAGTCCCATTTTTCCCTACCTTTATTTCAGCTTCTGATCTCTCCAAGTCTCGCTGTTTGCTGGAACAATTCTGCTGGATTCCCCGAAGCCTCTCGATTTCTCTCTCCAATTCTTCCTGTAAAGGCAATTGGAAAGTTTTCAAAAGGGATTCAAACTGGGATTTAAAGGGGAAATGATTCCGTTCCAGGAGTGACCCCACTGGGTGTGGATAGAAAGTGGTTTGGGGGATTCTCAGTGTCTGGGCCCTGAGCAGAAATATTCCCTTCTGTGGCTCTCAGTAAAGAGGCGCTCCCCGCCCTGTATAAACTGAGTGACCACACACACCGGCTTCTTTTCACACTGACACACCGTGTGCTGCATTTTCACACGGACTCAGCTCCTCCATTTCCAGGAATCAGCCGAGGGGAAAGGGAGACAGACTCAGTCACACCAGCATTTCTCAAACACCAATTCCCTCTTGTTGTGAGAAACAGTTTCTCCCCCCAGCCCCTGAGTCACTCCCCGTGGGTGTCCCTCACTCCCCCCACTGGTGATGGTCCTCTCCCTGATGGTCAGATGGCAGAATACCCCAGTGTTACACAGGGCTCCAACATGCTCTGCTCTACAGCCCTATGCCATGGAGTGCCAGTTCTCACAGGTGCCCACACAGTGAATTACTGAGCTCCACAATGCCCTCACCAGGAGGGGCTGAGTGTGGGTGAGGGGCAGTCACCCTGGGCCACTCTCACACCCCTCCCAGTGCCCACCCTGTTCTCTCAGACAGACTGTAAGAGAAAGGGGAGGGAGCATCTGACTGACAAAAAAACCAAATAGCAGTAAACCTAGAAACATAGAAAATAGGAGCAAGAGTCGGCCATTCGGCCATTCAAAATGATCATGGCTGATCGTCTAACTCAGTCCCCTATTCCTGCTTTTTCCCCATTTCCCATGACCCCTTGAACATTAAGAAATATATCTATCTCCTTCTTGAATATATCTAATGACTTGGCCTCCACTGCCTTCTGTGGTAGAGAATTCCACAGGCTCACCACCCTCTGAGTGAAAAAATTTCTCCTCATCTCGGTTCTAAATGGCATACCCCGTATCCTGAGTCTGTGACCCCTGGTTCTGGACTCCCCAGCCATCGGGAACATCCTCCCTGCATGTAGTCTGTCTATTCCTGTTAGAATTTTATATGTTTCAATGAGATCACTTCTCATTCTTCTAAACTCTAGTGAATATAGGCCTAGTCGACCCCATCTCTCCTCATACGTCATCCCAGGAATCAGTCTGCTAAATCTTTGTTGCACTCCCTCCATGGCAAGGACATCTTTCCTCAGATAAGGAGACCAAAACTGCACATAATACTCCAGATGTGGTCTCACCAAGGCCCTGTATAACTGCAGTAAGACATCCCTGCTCCTGTACGCAAATCCTCTTGCAATGAAGGCCAACATACCATTTGCCTTCCTAACTGCTTGTTGCACCTGAATGCTCGCTTTCAGCGACTGGTGTACAATGGTGATAGATTGGGAAAAGGGGAGGTGCAACGAGACCTGGGTGTAGGTCTCGTTGCACCTCCCCCTTTCCCAATCTGTCACCATTCAGATAATAATCTGCCTTTCTGTTTTTACAACCAAAGTGGATAACTTCACATTTATCCATGTTATACTGCATCTGCCATGTTCTTGCCCACTCACCCAACTTGTCTAAATCACATTGGAGCCTCATTGCATCCTCCTCACTGCTCACATTCCACCCCAGCTTTGTGTTGTCTGCAAACTTGGAAATGTTACATTTCGTTCCCTCATCCAAATCATTGATATATATTGTGAATAGCTGGGGTCCAAGCACTGAACCCTGTGGTACCCCACTAGTCACTGCCTGCCACCTGGAAAAAGACCCGTTTACTCCTACTCTCTGTCAATCAATTCTCAATCCATGCCAGTATATTCCCCCCAATCCCATGTGCTTTAATTTTGCACACTAACCTCTTGTGTGGGACCTTATGAAAAGCCTTCTGAAAATCAAAATACATCACATTCACTGGTTCTCCCCTATCTATTCTACTAGTTACATCCTCAAAAAACTCCAGTAATTTGTTAAGCATGATTTCCCTTTCATAACCCATGCTGACTTTGTCCAATCCCATTAATGCCCTCCAAGTGTTCTGTTATCACATCTTTTATAATAGACTAGCATTTTCCCCATTACTGATGTTAGGCTAACTGGTCTGTAATTCTCTGTTTTTTCTCTGCCTCCTTTTTTTTTTAAAATAGTGGGGTTACATTTGCCACCTTCCAATCTGTAGGAACTATTCCAGAATCTATAGAATTTTGGAAGATGATCACCAATGCATCCACTATTTCCAGGGCCATTTCCTTTAGTACTCTGGGATGTAGATTATCAGGCCCTGGGGATTTGTCAGCCTTTAGCCCCATTAATTTCCCGAGCACTATTTTTTTTACTAATACTGGTTTCTTTCAGTTCCTCCCTCTCACTAGACCCTTGGTTCCCTAACATTTCTGGGAGGTTATTTGTGTCCTCCTTTGTGAAGACAGAACCAAAGTATATGTTTAATTGTTCTGCCATTTCTTTGTTCCCCATTATAATTTCTCCCATTTCCGACTGTAAGGGACCTACATTTGTCTTCACCAATCTTTTTCTCTTGACATATTTATAGAAGCTTTTACAGTCAGTTTTTATGTTCCCTGCTAGTTTACTCTCATACTCTATTTTTCCCCTCTTAATCAATCTCTTTGTCCTCCTTTGCTGAATTCTGAACTGTTACCAATCCTTAGGCTTGCCGCTTTTTCTGGCAATTTTATATGCCTCCTCTTTGGATCTAATACTATCCCGAATTTCTTTTGTAAGCCACGGTTGAGCCACCTTTCCTGTTTTATTTTTGCGCCAGACAGGAATGAATAATTGTTGTAATTCCTGCACATGTTCTTTAAATATTCGCCATTGTCTATCCACCGTCGTCCCTTTTAGTAAAGTTCCCCAATCTGTCATAGCCAACTCGCAACTCATACTTTCGTAATTTCCTTTATTTAGATTCAGGACCCTAGTTTCAGATTCAACTACTTCACTCTCCATCTTAATGAGGAATTCTATCATGTTATGGTCGCTCTTCCCTAAGGGACCCCGCACAACAAGATTGTTAATTAATCCTTTCTCATTGCACAATACCCAGTCTAGGATCGCCTGCTCTCAAGTTGGTTCCTCAACGTATTGGTCTACAAAACCATCATGTACACACTCCAGGAATTCCTCCCCCACAGTATTATTGCTAATTTGGTTTGACCAATCTATATGTAAATTAATGTCACCCATGATTGTAGTTGTACCCTTCTTGCATGCATCTCTAACTTCCTGTTTAATGCCATCCCCTACATCTTCACTATTGTTTGGGGGCCTATAGACAACCCCCACCAACGTTTTCTGCCCCTTGGTGTTTCTTAGCTCCACCCATACAGATTCCACATCGTGATTTTCCGAGCCAATATCCTTCCTCACTATTGCATTGATTTCCTCCTTTACTAGCAATGCTACCCAACCTCCTTTCCCTTTTTGCCTGTCCTTCCTAAATATTGAATACCCCTGGATGTTCAGTTCCCATCCTTGGTCACCCTGCAGCCATGTCTCTGTAATCGCAACTATATCAGAACCGTTAATATTTATCTGCGCTGTTAATTCAACTAACTTATTGCGAATGCTCCGCGCATTTGGACACAATGCCTTTAGACTTGTCTTTTTAAGATTGCTAGTCATCTTAGTTTTATTTTGCACTATGGCCCTATTTGTTTCTCGCCCTTGTTTACTCTGCCTTCCACTATTGCTTCTTCCCTTTCTGTCTTTTGTTTCTATGCTTGTTTCCCCCTCCTCTGTCTCCCTGCTCAGGTTCCCATCCCCCTGCCATTCTAGTTTAAACCTTCCTCAACAGCACTAGCAAACACCCCCGCAAGGACATCGGTCCCGGTCCTGCTCGGGTGTAACTCGTCCCGCTTGTACAGGTCCCACCTTCCCCAGAACCGGTCCCATTGTCCCAGGAATCTAAATCCCTCCCTCCTACACCATCCCTGCAGCCACGCATTCATCTGGTCCATTCTCCTGTTCCTGTACTCACTAGCACAGACCCAGGGCAGCATGAAAACTCTGGGCTAAATCAGCACTGTCTGCAATCAGTTCTAATTAATGTTCGTCATCAACAGGAAAACTCTCCCTCACTGTATTTAATATCAGAAATTATGTCACTCACCTTAATTGCAGCTTGTGCCTGATCGAGGCTCAGCAGTGTGTGGGATTTATGTTTCCCTGTTATGCAGGAAACACACACACTCTCTGCATCATCTTTACAGTAGTTTTCAAAGACCTTCTTATGGTCAAGGCACTGTCTCTCTGTAAGATCAGCCGTAGGCTCGATTAGGGTGTGATCTTTCAAGGCCTCTTTCATTAAATGTGGTTTTAAATGAAGGGAGCAAAAGGAAGTTTCACATTTCAGACACGTCTTCACAGCCGGAGTTCGATTCCCATCACAATACTCACACATGACACGGCCTGAATCAGCAGGAGGCTGTGAGCGATTGTATTTCTCCACGATATTACACAGCGTGAAGTTTCTCTCCAGACTGGGCCTGGGGTTGAATTTCCGGCGACACTGAGGACACTCAAACCCTTCTGGGCCTGCTGTCTGGGCCCAAACTCCCTCAATACATTTCAAACAGAAACTGTGCAGACAGGGTAATATCACAGGGTCCTGGTACACCTGGAGACACACAGCACAGGTTAATTCATCCTCTAAAGCTCCAGGCTCCATTCCTGCAGCACCTGAAAGAGTTTTCACACAGCACAGAGAGAGAGAGCGAGGAACCAGAGCAGGAAGTGAAATTCTTACAAACACTCAGTGCAGGAAGTGGATTCATGACTCACTTTGGGTGAAGATTAACCCTTTCAGGCCTGCAATAGCTGCTCAGAAACCAAAATCAGAAAAACAAGATTGCAATATTACAATCCGGAGCCAGAATACAGCAAGCTGGGCTCAGTAAACACAAACCGAAAACTGATCAGCTCAGACCAGACCCTAAACAGTTTAACAAATGATTTAAAACTGATATAAAGAGGAACAATAACCTTTACAAATCCCCCAGAGAGGAAAGGGAAGGAGCTCTCTGGGAGGAATGGAGAAATATACAGAAAAAGTTAAAAGGTTTATCAGTGGGGAAAGAGAGATGAGAAAAAGCAAAGCAGCAGAGGCTACAAGTCTTAGTAAACTCGACACGAAACATGTCCGACCAACACAGAGCTGGAAACCAACAAAGACAAAGGAATGTTGGACAACAAATCCAAATCAGGAGAATACAGTCAGAGGAAGTCATGGTCAAACTGTACAGGGCTCTGGTCAGACCCACCCCGAGCACTGTGTCCAGTTCTGGTCAGACCCACCCCAAGCACTGTGTCCAGTTCTGGTCAGACCCACCCCGAGCACTGTGTCCAGTTCTGGTCAGACCCACCCCGAGCACTGTGTCCAGTTCTGGTCAGACCCACCCCGAGCACTGTGTCCAGTTCTGGTCAGACCCACCCCGAGTACTGTGTCCAGTTCTGGTCAGACCCACTTGAGTACTGTGTCCAGTTCTGGTCAGACCAACCTCGAGTACTGTGTCCAGTTATGGACATACGAACAGAGGAACAGGAGGAGGCCATTCGGCCCCTCCAGCCTGTCCCACCATTCAATTAGATCATGGCTGATCTGTATCTTAACTCCATCTACCCGCCTTGGTTCCGTAACCCTTAATATCCTTACCGAACAAAAATCTATCAATCTCAGTTTTGAAATTTTCAATTGACCCCCAGCCTCAACAGCTTTTTGGGGGAGAGAGTTCCAGATTTCCACTCCCCTTTGTGTGAAGAAACGCTTCCTGACATCACCCCTGAACGACTGAGCTCTAATTTTAAGATTATTCCCCCTTGTTCTGGACTCCCCCACCAGAGGAAATAGTTTCTCTCTATCTACCCTATCAAATCCTTTAATCATTTTAAATACTTCAATTAGATCACCCCTTAATCTTCGAGACTCAGGGAATATAAGCCGAGTGTGTGCAGCCTGGCCTCATAATTTAACCTTTCCAGCCCCGATATAAGAACATAAGAACTAGGAGCTGGAGTAGGCCATACGGCCCCTCGAGCCTGCTCCGCCATTCAATCAGATCATGGCTGATCTTTTACCTCAACTCCACTTTCCCGCCCAAATGAGAACATTCTGGTGAATCTGTGCTGCACCCTCTCCAAGGCCAATATATCCTTCCTGAGGTGCGGTGCCCAGAACTGAACCCAGTCTCCAGATGTGGTCTGACCAGAGCTCTGTACAGCTGGAACATCACTTCCTCCCCTTTGTATTCCAGCCCCTGAGATAAAGGCCAACATTCCATTCGTCTTTTTAATTATTTTTTTAGTGATTTCTGTACTTGGGCCCCTAAATCTCTCGGCTCCTCCACAGTCCCGGCCTGTCACCATTTAGAAAATACTCTGATCGATCTTTCTTCGGTCCAAAGTGAATGACCTCACATTTCCCCACATTGAACTCCATCTGCCCCAGTTTTGCCCACTCACTGAATCGACCAATGTCCCTTTGCAACTTTCTGCTCCCATCTACACTATTTACTGTGTCACCTAACTTAGTGTCGTCAGCAAACTGAGATACACGGCTCTCTATTCCTTCATCCAAGTCACTGATAAATATAAATTTAACCCTGACTGATTCTTTTTCCTGCCCCAGTTTAATGAGACCGAGACCATGTGGAGCCCACGGTCAACACATCAGACCAGTTACACTTTACCCACTAAACCATGGGCAGGGGGGCTTCAATAACTGATTGCTCGGTCTCTGAAAGGAACCAGGAATGCTCACTAATATTTCACCGTCAATTCCTTTAGTGTGAGTGTGTGTACACTGTTTCTCCGTTTTTAGATTAAAGACATTTCGACAAAATGGCATCTGTACTTTGAATAAAACAAATTGCTGGCAATAAACAGCAGAACTGACTCAGGATCCCACCCAAAACGTTGCCCCTCAGATGCTGCCTGACCGGTGCAGAGCTCAGTTGGTAACATGTTCTATTCTGGGACTAGAGAGTTGTGCCACTTGCTGTGGCTCGGGAGTTTGAGCTCATGATCCAAGCTGCCACTCCAGGGCAGTGCGGAGGGAGTGCTGCTTTGTCTGGATTCCCGGGCCTTCTCCTTCACACCTCGTGAGAGGAGGTGAGAAGGCCCCAAACAGCAGGTGAGTGCCTTTATCGCAGGGCTTGTGGGCCCGGAGGAGCAGGAGTGCTTCCCCCAGGCCCAACAAGCTTCCCTGGGGCAACCCCTCCACCCCACAATCTCTGACCCGCCCTACACACAATCACCAACCTGCCCCTACAATCTCCGACCCCCCCCCACTATCTCCGACCCCCCCCCACGATCTCTGACCCGCCCTACACACAATCACCAACCTGCCCCCACAATCTCCGACCCCCCCCCCACGATCTCCGACCCCCCCCACGATCTCTGACCCCACCACGATCTCCGAGCCCCCCACCGATCTCCGACCCCCCACGATCTTCGACCTGACCCTACAATCTCCGACACCCCCACGATCTCCGACACCCCCACGATCTGCGACCCCACCACGATCTCTGACCGCCCCCACGATCTCCGACCCCACCACGATCTCCGACCCCCATACAATCTCTGACCCCCATACAATCTCCGACCCCACCACGATCTCCGACCCCACCACGATCTCCGACCCCACCACGATCTCCGACCCCCATACAATCTCCGACCCCCATACAATCTCCGACCCCACCACGATCTCCGACCCCACCACGATCTCCGACCCCACCACGATCTCCGACCCCACCACGATCTCCGACCCCCATACAATCTCCGACCCCCATACAATTTCCGAGCCCCCCACGATCTCCTACCCCCCATGAATTCCAACCCGACCCACGATCTCCGAACCCCCCGATGACTGCCAACCCTCCCCCCCCCACCCCCCCAGTGACCCCCCCCAACCCCGCCCCCTGTCTAACATTTACCTGCTCACATCATTTCGCTGCTCGCATCATCTTCCTTGCTCTTCTCCCGTCCGACTGAGACCAGCCTGTCAATCCGGACGGCCTCTCGGGTGGAAAACTCTCAAAAAAAACCTAAAAGACGTTCTGACGTCAAAATCCGAAGGACGTCCGGGAAACCCGGACTCAGGGAATTCTCCCCCCGCTGACTTCTTGGCTTGGAGTGAAAATTTAGGCCATTGTCTTCGATCCCCGCCACAAACTCCGATCCCTCGCTGCTGATTCCATCCCCTCCCCCCCTCCCTGGCCACCGTCTCTGGCCGAAACAGACACAGCTCTCCCCCTCCCCCTCCTCGCCCCCCTCCACCGCCTGTCCGGGGTCACGGGGTCAGGTCACTCAATCTCCCAGAATGCAATGCGGCTCGAGCTGTCGATGGCTCCCGTTCAACCGACTCCTGGAATCGGGGAACCCAGGACTGGAACTGGCCCGGGACACTCCCCCCGAACCCCCTTCATCACCCCCTCAATCCCTTCCCCTTCCCCTCCCCCTCAACCCCTTCCTCTCAAGCCCTTCCGCTCCACCCTGAGCCCCCTTCCTGACCCCCTCAGCCCCTTCCTAACCCCCTGAACCCCTTCCCCCTCCCCCCTCTCCCTCCCCCTCCCCACAGACACACAGTCAGGACCCAGATCAGGAGACCAGGACACTTTCTGCAGCAGCTTTTATTGTTGTCGAGAGTAAAGCATCAAATCCTTTCCTGGATCTTATGACACTTTCCAGAGCTGTAAACTCAGATTCTTTGATGTCAGCACGTTGCAGTTACAGAGAAATCTGTGCACAGGAAAATCATACAAATAAAATAAAACCGTCTCATTCCCCCCGTTGCTGGGAATTACACAGTGAGAGATATATTCATCAACACAAACCGCGATTCACACAAAAACTACATGGAACATTGTGGGATTGCAAGAAAATAACTTCATCTTAATACAAAAGAATCGATAAACGTACTAACACTCTCCACTCACTGCTCAGGATTATTCCCCCATCGCTCTGATGCGCTCCAGGATTACACACAATGGTCACTAAAGCCCAGGTTGTAGGCCGCTCGAAGCCGGCCCACAGATTTCCTCAGGTCACGATGTACCAACAGCAATCCCTCGCAGTGAGTGAGGGAGGGAGTGAGAGGGAAGGAGTGAGTGAAGGAGTGAGTGAGTGAAGGAATGTTTGAGGGAGGGAAGGAGTGAGGGAGTGGAGTGAAGGGAGGGAGTGAGGGTGGAGTGAGTGAGGGAAGGAATGAGGAATGGAAGGAGTGAGGGAGGGAATGGGAAGGAGTGAGTGAGGGAGTGAATGAGTGAGTGTGACTGAGTGTTGGGAGTGAGGATTGAGTGAGGAGTGAGTGAGGGATGGAGGGAGTGAGTGAGGGGCAAGTGATTGATGAGTGAGCATGAGTGGAGTGATGGAGTGAATGAATGTAGTGAGTGGAGGGAGGGATTGAGGAGTGAATGAGCGTGTGAGGGAGAGTGAGGAAGGGAGGGAGTGAGTGAGTGAGGGGCGAGCGAGCGAGGGCTGCACCAGAGCGGGGAACGGCCTCCTCTGAGCTCCACAAATTTTCTGCCGTGTTTCCTACATTCCAACAGTGACGACACTTCAAAAGTACTTCATTGTCTGTAAAGCTCTTTGGGACGTCCTGAGGTGGTGAAAGGCGCTATATAAATGCAAGTCTTTCTTTCTTTCTTCTTTCCCAAAGCTGGCCATCCGAGGCCAGGCTGGTGATTGGAGAATGAATATTAGCAGCTGCCTCCCTCCCTCCCTCCCTCCCTCCGGCGGGGGGTCTGAAAGTACAGTCCCCACTGACTGCCCATTCCTTCAGGGCTCGGAGATACAGTCGGGCTCGGTGGGTGGGTGGGTGGGCTCAGGCCTGGGTTACAGTTTGCCTTTCCCGGGCCGGAGGGCGGGGACCGTGTTTAACGGGGACGCAGTAAACGCTGGATTCTCCTCCGCTCTTTGCACCTTCCCGTGAGCGTCCGTGGCGCTGGAAGTGGGTCAGAGCGCCGGGCGTCCGTTAGCGGTGGTTAGCAGCGCAGTGAGTGACAGCAGCACCCGGTGTAAGGTGGGGTCCCGGGGGGATTGGGAGACACACCCTCCTGCTTCCTTCCCACACTGGCCTTTCTCACACAGGAGCCCGGTGTAGGGAGCGGGACAGCGACACCTCCCATTGTCCTCGCACACTCCTCCGTTCTGACACCGCGTCAGCAAGTTATCGCACACGCCGGCTGCAAGAGGTCAGAGAAAAGAAACGTCAGGTCACTGAAAATCTCCTGACCTCAGAGATTGTTTGAACTGTCGCCGCTCCCAGTGTTTCACTTTTACACCAACATCTACTTGCATTTATATAGCGCCTTTAACGTAGTAAAACGGCCCAAGGTGCTTCACAGGAGCGTAAATCAGACCAAAATTAACACTGAACCACATAAGGAGACATTAGGACAGGAGACCAAAAGCTTGGTCAAAGAGGTAGATTTTAAGGAGCGTCTTAAAGGAGGAGAGAGAGGGGGAGAGGCGGAGAGGTTTGGGGGGAATTCCAGAGTTTCGGGTCCAGACAGCTGAAGGCACGGCCGCCAATGGTGGGGTGAAGGAAATGGGGGAAGTGCAAGAGGCCAGAATTGGGGGAGCGCAGAGATCTCGGAGGGGTGAAGGGCTGAAGGAGGTTACAGAGATAGGGAGGGGCGAGGCAACGGAGGGATTTGAATGTGAGGATGTGAATCTTAAAATTGAGACGTTGCTGGACTGGCAGCCAATGTAGGTCAGCGAGCACAGGGGTGATGGGTGAATGGGACTAAATTGATGATTAAATACTGAAGGAGAGACTGAGGGTTAAATTCTGTGTCAAATTATTGTGTTCAATTCTGGGCACCGCACTTTAGGAAGGATGTCAAGGCCTTGGAGAGGGTGCAGAGGAGATTTACCAGAATGGTACCAGAGATGAGGGACTTCAGTTATGTGGAGAGACTGGAGAAGCTGGGATTGTTCTCCTCAGAACAGAGAAGGTTAAGGGGAGATTTAATGGAGGGGTTAAAAATTATGAGGGGTTTTAATAGAGTAAATAAGGAGAAACTGTTTCCACTGGCAGGAGGGTCAATAACCAGAGGACACAGATTTAAGGTAATTGGCAAAATAACCAGAGGGGAGATGAGGAGAATGTTTTTACACAGTGAGTTGTTCTGATCTGGAAGCAGATTCAATAATAACTTTCAAAAGGGAATTGAATAAATACTTGAAGGGGAAAAATTTGCAGGACTATGGGGAAAGAGCTGGGGGAGTGAGACTAATAGGATCGCTCTTTCAAAGAGCCAGCACTGCCTTGATGGGCTGAATGGCCTCCTTGTGTGCTGTCTGATTCTATGAAATGCTCCTCACTGAACTCCAGTCCCTCCCTTTGCGAGGAGCTGTGCCACTAATTGTTTCTCAGGGTGATGGGGGAACCCAGGAGGGCTCCTTGTCTAAACGCCTTTGTGTTCCCCCCCCTGGTATCTCTGCTATCGGATCCACTGCTGACCCTGACACACAGGAGCCGGGCGGAGTGAGGGAGGGTCTGGTGCTGGAACGGTTACTTACCTCGGCAGCCCCTGTGCCAGTAATATCCGGGCAGGCACTTGTCACACTTGGGCCCTGCTGTCCCCTCCTTACAGTCACAATATCCCGTCTCATTACAGCGATCATGGAGTGAGCCATAGGGGTGACACTGACAGTCTGCAGAAACAAGACAACACACACACTGCACATGGCTGTTCCCAATAAAACCCATCCACACAACCTCAGGGACACAAATGACTCGGGCCCAGGACAGGGGACGAGCCAACTCTGGGGGGAAACAAGTCTCCAACAGTTTACAAACAGCGTCAATCGTCCACACACTGATTGGACACGGCCCGTGTTCCACTCCTTGGGGCGACTGCACAGAATTAACGCAGGTTAACAAGACCATAAAAAGCAAACCAAGCTCCGGGGTTCATTATTAGAGGGAGAGAATTCACAATCAGAGAGGTTATGTTAAACTTGTACAGAACCTTGGTTAGACCACACTTGGAGAACTGTGCACAGTTCTGGTCTCCATATTATAAAAAGGATAGAGAGACACTGGAGAGGGTGCAAAAATTCATCAGGGTGATACCAGAACTGAGAGGTTATAAATATCAGGAAAGATTGAACAGGCTGGGGCTCTTTTCTCAAGAAAAAAGACTGAGGGGTGACCTGATTGAGGTCTTCAAAATTATGAAAGGGTTTGATAAGATAGACGGAGAGAAGATGTTTCCACTTGTGGGGGATACCAAAACTAGGGGCCATAAATATAAGATAGTCATTAATAAATCCAATAAGGAATTCAGGAGAAACTTCTTGACCCAGAGAGTGGTGAGAATGTGGAACTCGCTCCCACATGGAGTAGTTGAGGCGAATAGTGTCGATGTATTGAAGGGGAAGCTGGATAAACACATGAGGGAGAAAGGAATAGAAGGATATGCTGATAGGGTGAGATGAAGTAGGGAGGGAGGAGGCTCGTGTGGAGCATAAACACCAGCACAGACCAGTTGGGCCGAATGGCCTGTTTCTGTGCTGTCCATTCTCTGTAATTCTATGTGTGGAGAATGGGAAGGAGATGAGGAAATGGAGAGAGAACATTGATGTTGGACAATGGGGGGAGGGTAACATTGAGCAGAGGCGAGTGATGCTGCTACGATGAAGGATGTTCGTTTGCTGAGAGTACAAACAACATACAAATTCCAGAAAAACAATGGAGACAGGGAAGCAATGATTATATC
Organism: Heptranchias perlo; assembly: GCF_035084215.1. Classification (NCBI taxonomy): domain Eukaryota; kingdom Metazoa; phylum Chordata; class Chondrichthyes; order Hexanchiformes; family Hexanchidae; genus Heptranchias; species Heptranchias perlo. The sequence continues at coordinate 8,239 of NW_027138335.1, read as the reverse complement.
GTCACAACACAGGGCTTTCAATTTACCTCAGGGCCAGGCCTCATCGCTAGGGAAAGGTCGGACCGGGTCTGATCTCTGGGGAAAGGTCGGACCGGGTCTGATCCCCGGGGAAAGGTCGGACCGGGTCTGATCCCCGGGGAAAGGTCGGACCGGGTCTGATCTCTGGGGAAAGGTCGGACCGGGTCTGATCTCTGGGGAAAGGTCGGACCGGGTCTGATCTCTGGGGAAAGGTCGGACCGGGTCTGATCTCTGGGGAAAGGTCGGACCGGGTCTGATCTCTGGGGAAAGGTCGGACCGGGTCTGATCTCTGGGGAAAGGTCGGACCGGGTCTGATCTCTGGGGAAAGGTCGGACCGGGTCTGATCTCTGGGGAAAGGTCGGACCGGGTCTGATCTCTGGGGAAAGGTCGGACCGGGTCTGATCTCCGGGGAAAGGTCGGACCGGGTCTAATCTCTGGGGAAAGGTCGGACCGGGTCTGATCTCTGGGGAAAGGTCGGACCGGGTCTGATCTCCGGGGAAAGGTCGGACCGGGTCTGATCTCTGGGGAAAGGTCGGACCGGGTCTGATCTCCGGGGAAAGGTCGGACCGGGTCTGATCTCTGGGGAAAGGTCGGACCGGGTCTGATCTCCGGGGAAAGGTCGGACCGGGTCTGATCTCTGGGGAAAGGTCGGACCGGGTCTGATCTCTGGGGAAAGGGGAGCTGATTCCTTTTGCTCAGCCCTATCGAAGGTTCCTTTTTGTTTCTTTGTCTTGTTTTGGGCTGAAATCTGAAGGGTGAAGGAAGGAGGCGAGAGCGGAGATTGTAACAGGAACTGACCGAGGCAAACGTTGTGATGGTCCAGCTCTGCTGACGGGTTTCGGTGATAGCCCAGTCGGCACAACTGGCAGTGTCGGCCTCTCGTGTTGTGCTTACAGCTCACGCAAATGGTGGTGGTGAGCAGCTCGATGTAACTGCACCGGTTCGAGTGGCCGAAACATTCACAGTCTTGCAAGGAAAAGACAGAAAGTGTAGACGGGACGGAGACAGGACGTAGACGGGACGCAAACTGCGAGCGGGTCACATGCTGCAGGAATGAGAGGCGGAGAGGAAATGTCTGGAATGGGAGGGAGGGGAGACACTGAGACTTTTAGCAGTGAGGGGAGACCATCAGACTCCTGGCTCGATACGGTCACATTGAATCAGGCAGATGGCGATGGATGGGAACGTTCCAGGGTTTATAGAGTCCTGTGGTGGGTTTTATACAAGGCTTCCAAGTTAGGGGCCTTTCAACTGTGGCTCAGAGGGTAACACTCTCGCCTCTGAGTTAGGAGGACGTGGGTTCAAGTCCCACTCCAGAGACTTGAGCAGAAAATCCAGGCTGACACTCCAGAGCAGTACTCAGGGAGTGCTGCACTGTCGGAGGGTCAGTACTCAGGGAGTGCTGCACTGTCGGAGGGTCAGTACTGAGGGAGTGCTGCACTGTCGGAGGGTCAGTACTGAGGGAGTGCTGCACTGTCGGAGGGTCAGTACTGAGGGAGTGCTGCACTGTCGGAGGGTCAGTACTGAGGGAGTGCTGCACTGTCGGAGGGTCAGTACTGAGGGAGTGCTGCACTGTCGGAGGGTCAGTACTGAGGGAGTGCTGCACTGTCGGAGGGTCAGTACTGAGGGAGTGCTGCACTGTCGGAGGTGCCGTCTTCCTGATGAGACGTTAAACCGAGGCCCTGTCTGCCCTCTCAGGCAGATGGAAAAGATCCCATGGCACTATTTTGAAGAGAAGGGAATTCTCTCCGGTGTCCTTGGCTAAAATTTATGCCTAAACCAACCTCATTTATTTCATTGCTGTTTGTGGGATCTTGCTGTACGTAAATTGGCTGCCACGTTTCCTACATTACAACACTGACTATCACCTCCAGTGATGAGATACTTGGCCGTGTCTGACTTTGCTTTGTGTTAGTGACCCCTAGTGATGAGATACTTGGCCATGTCTGACCTTGCTTTGTGTTAGTAACCTCTAGTGATGAGATACTTGGCCGTGTCTGACCTTGCTTTGTGTTAGTGACCCCCAGTGATGAGATACTTGGCCATGTCTGACCTTGCTTTGTGTTAGTAACCTCGAGTGATGAGATACTTGGCCGTGTCTGACCTTGCTTTGTGTTAGTAACCTCTAGTGATGAGATACTTGGCCGTGTCTGACCTTGCTTTGTGTTAGTGACCTCTAGTGATGAGATACTTGGCCGTGTCTGACCTTGCTTTGTGTTAGTGACCCCTAGTGATGAGATACTTGGCCATGTCTGACCTTGCTTTGTGTTAGTAACCTCTAGTGATGAGATACTTGGCCGTGTCTGACCTTGCTTTGTGTTAGTGACCCCCAGTGATGAGATACTTGGCCATGTCTGACCTTGCTTTGTGTTAGTAACCTCTAGTGATGAGATACTTGGCCGTGTCTGACCTTACTTTGTGTCAGTGACCTCTAGTGATGAGATAATTGGCCGTGTCTGACCTTGCTTTGTGTTAGTGACCTCTAGTGATGAGATACTTGGCCGTGTCTGACCTTGCTTTGGATGAGCTGCATCAGGAGAAATCAGCAAAGATTAATCCCAGATGGAGAACAACGCGCGGTCTGAACAGAACATCTGTACTGTGCGCACAAACACATCGACTCGAGACTGCACGGAACAGTAAGTGGGTCCGAGAGACAAGCAACCAGACACTTCCATCAAAACCCAACAAATATTTCTGAAAATCGTCACAGATTTCAATCTGCTGGGGTCAGACAGATGTTGCAATGATTTCAATCTGCTGGGGTCAGACAGATGTTTGTAATGATTTCAATCTGCTGTGTTCAACAGATGTTTGTAATGATTTCAATCTGCTGGGGTCAGACAGATGTTTGTAATGATTTCAATCTGCTGGGGTCAACAGATGTTTGCAATGATTTCAATCTGCTGGGGTCAGAGAGATGTTTGTAATGATTTCAATCTGCTGTGTTCAACAGATGTTTGCAATGATTTCAATCTGCTGGGGTCAGAGAGATGTTTGTAATGATTTCAATCTGCTGGGGTCAGACAGATGTTTGTAATGATTTCAATCTGCTGGGGTCAGACAGATGTTTGTAATGATTTCAATCTGCTGGGGTCAGACAGATGTTTGTAATGATTTCCTGCCAGAAGTAACTTTTCAGCTGATAGATTTTTTTAAAGATGATGTCAGCAGTGAAACCTCACTATCCACAGGATATTGGAACAGCAGGAGGCCATTCAGCCCCTCGAGCCTGTTACACAGGAACAGGAGGAGGCCATTCAGCCCTTCGAGCCTGTTACACAGGAACAGGAGGAGGCCATTCAGCCCCTCGAGCCTGTGACATCGGGACAGGAGGAGGCCTTTTAACCCCTCGAGCCTGTTCTGCTGTTCATATAAGATGATGGCTGATCTGTACCTCAACTCCATTTACCCGCCTTTGCTCCGTATCCCTCGATACCCTCACCCAACAAAAATCTATCGATCTCAGTCTTGAAAGCTCCAATTGACCCCCAGCATCCACAGCCTTTTGGGGGAGAGAGTTCCAGATTTCCACACCCCTTTGTGTGAAGAAATGTTTCCTGACATCACCCCTGAACGGCCGAGCTCTAATTTTAAGATTATTCCCCCTTGTTCTGGACTCTCCCACCAGAGGAAATAGTTTCTCTCTATCCACCCTATCAAATCATTTAATCATTTTCAACACCTCGATCAGATCACTCCTCAATCTTCTAAACTCGAGGGAATACAGGCCTGGTTTATGTAACCTGACCTCATAATTTAACCCTTTTAGCCCCGGTATCATTCTGGTGAATCTGCGCTGAACCCCCTCCAGGGCCAATATATCTTGTCCACGTTGAACTCCATCTGCCTCAGTTTTGCCCACTCACTCAGTTTGTCTATGTCCCTTTGTAACTTCCTGCTCCCATCCCCACGACTGACTGTGTCTCCGAACTGAGTCTCACAAACTTCAATAAAAACAAACTCCTTCTTGCAAGGGTCAAGTTGCTCAATTGAAAATATATTTTTTGCTGATGATTTTATTCAATCTGAACAAACGGTCACAGTTTCTGACCCTCGCCCACAGATAATAACAACAACCTGCATTTCTATAGCGCCTTTAACGTAGTAAAACATCCCAAGGCCCTTCACAGGAGCGATTATCAAACAGAATTTAACACCGAGCCACATGAGGAGATATTGGGACAGGTGACCAAAAGTTTCATCAAAGAGGTGGGTTTTAAGGAACATTTTAAAGGAGGAGAGAGAGGGGGAGAGGTGGAGAGATTTAGGGAGGGAATTCCAGAGCTCAGGGCCTCGGCAGCTGAAGGCACGGCCGCCAATGGTGGAGCGAAGGAAATCGGGGATGGACAAGAGGCCAGAATTGGAGGAGCGCAGAGATCTCGGAGGGTTGTAGAGCTGGAGGAGGTTACAGAGATAGGGAGGGGTGTAGGGCTGGAGGGGGTTACAGATTAGGGAGGGTTGTAGGGCTGGAGGAGGTTACAAAGATAGGGAGGGGTGTGAGGGGCTGGAGGGGGTGACGGAGATAGGGAGGGGTGTGAGGGGCTGGAGGAGGTTACAGAGATCGGGAGGGGTGTGGGGCTGGAGGTGGTTACAGAGATAGGGAGGGGTGTAGGGCTGGAGGGGGTTACAGAGATAGGGAGGGGTGTAGGGCTGGAGGAGGTTACAGAGATAGGGAGGGGCGAGGGGCTGGAGGAGGTTACAGAGATAGGGGGGGGGGGTGTGGGGCTGGAGGAGGTTACAGAGATAGGGGGGGTGTGGGGCTGGAGGAGGTTACAGAGATAGGGAGGGGCTGGAGGGGGTTACAGAGATAGGGAGGGGCGAGGGGCTGGAGGAGGTTACAGAGATAGGGAGGGGCGAGGGGCTGGAGGAGGTTACAGAGATGGGGAGGGGTGTGGGGCTGGAGGGGGTTACAGAGATAGGGAGGGGCGAGGGGCTGGAGGAGGTTACAGAGGTAGGGAGGGGCGAGGCCAGGGAGGGATTTGAAGGTGAGGATGAGAATTTTAATTGCGAGGCGTTGCTGGACCGGGAGCCAATGTCGGTTCAATCAATCGCTTCTCCGGGTCGAATCACTGCCTGAGTTGGAGCTCGAAGCCGAGCGAACGCTAATTAGCTGGAATCTGGTCTGTGGAGCCGATGATTTAATGGGGGGAGGCCGGTGACAGGCTGTTATTATGGGATTTCAGTAATTCGAGTAGGTTGAGTGTTTGAAAGACAAACTGTGTAATCCAGTATCTGACTGAGTCTCCCTGTTATTATTCAGCGAGACTGAATCCAGTAACAATCACGGTCAGTCATTAAGGACAAAATAGATAATCATTGAAGACATTCGAACGAGTTTATCTTTAGTTAAGTTTGTGCCAGTGATGAAGGTTTTGATGGTCTGTTTTTTCATGTCGATTCTGGCTGTACCTGGGCAGGAAAGGGGCAGGTTTGGGTCCAAAGTGTAACGTTTCATAGAAACCCAGGGTGTCCCAGTCCCAGTCCCAGTCCCAGCATCGCACATGTTCCTGTCCAGTATCGGACTGTGATACGGACACTCTGTCCCGGTCAGTACGGGGAGTTATGGACACTCTGTCCCGGTCAGTACGGGGAGTTATGGACACTCTGTCCCGGTCAGTACGGGGAGTTATGGACACTCTGCTCCCGGTCAGTACGGGGAGTTATGGACACTCTGCTCCCGGTCAGTACGGGGAGTTATGGACACTCTGCTCCCGGTCAGTACGGGGAGTTATGGACACTCTGTCCCGGTCAGTACGGGGAGTTATGGACACTCTGCTCCCGGTCAGTACGGGGAGTTATGGACACTCTGCTCCCCGTCAGTATGGGTGTTGATTTGGGTGCTCAATGCAGCCGATGGTTTGGAATGACATGGACAGCATGCGAAGGGTTAAATAAACGGGAACGAGTTCATGCAAAATACGGGAAACGAAGGAGAAGAGATTGAGGCCGAGAGACACTCGTCCAGTTCCCATTTCTGTATCTGGGAGAACGGGATTACAACAGGTCCCGATTGATCTCGGTATCAGGAACCAGACAGCTTTCCACAAATACACTCAGTCCCTGTTCACACCTACACCTGTTCCACACTCAGTCCCTGTTCACACCTACACCTGTTCCACACCCAGTCCCTGTTCACACCTACACCTGTTCCACACTCAGTCCCTGTTCACACCTACACCTGTTCCACACTCAGTCCCTGTTCACACCTACACCTGTTCCACACTCACTCCCTGTTCACACCTACACCTGTTCCGCACTCAGTCCCTGTTCACACCTGCACCTGTTCCACACTCAGTCCCTGTTCACACCTACACCTGTTCCACACTCAGTCCCTGTTCACACCGAAACCTGTTCCACACTCAGTCCCTGTTCACACCAACACCTGTTCCACACTCAGTCCCTGTTCACACCGACACCTGTTCCACACTCAGTCCCTGTTCCGACCGACACCTGTTCCACACTCAGTCCCTGTTCACACCTACACCTGTTCCACACTCACTCCCTGTTCACACCTACACCTGTTCCACACTCAGTCCCTGTTCACACCTACACCTGTTCCACACTCAGTCCCTGTTCACACCTACACCTGTTCCACACTCACTCCCTGTTCACACCTACACCTGTTCCACGGTCAGTGAAACACGAGGGGGGGTCGAGGGGACGGTTCGCTCCAGATACAGAAATGGGCTCAGGGTCAGCAGGTCGCAGGTCAGAGAGCGTAGGTCCTACTTACGGTCACTGGTGACGGTGTTCGGGAGGCCTGGAGAGGGAAACGGAAACAAAAATCAGGGCCTGAGTTCAGGTGTTTGGGGGGGGAGGGTGTTGTCGGTTGGGGAGGGGGTTTGGGGGGAAGGGGTTTGGGGGGGAAGGGGTTTGGGGGGAGGGGGGTTTGGGGGGGGGAGGGGTTGTCGGTTGGGGAGTGGGTTTGGGGGGGAGGGGTTGTTGGTTGGAGAGGGGGTTTGTGGGGAGGGGTTGTCGGTTGGGGAGGGGTTTGGGGGGGAGGGGTTGTTGGTTGGAGAGGGGGTTTGTGGGGAGGGGTTGTCGGTTGGGGAGGGGTTTGGGGGTGGGGTTGTCGGTTGGGGAGGGGGTTTGGGGGTGGGGTTGTCGGTTGGGGAGGGGTTTGGGGGGGGAGGGGTTGTCGGTTGGAGAGGGGGTTTGGGGGGGAGGGGTTGTCGGTTGGGGAGGGGGTTTGTGGGGAGGGGTTGTCGGTTGGGGAGGGGGTTTGTGGGGAGGGGTTGTCGGTTGAGGAGGGGGTTTGGGGGTGGGGTTGTCGGTTGGGGAGGGGGTTTGGGGGGGGGAGGGGTTGTCGGTTAGGGAGGGGGTTTGGGGGGGAGGGGTTGTCGGTTGGGGAGGGGGTTTGTGGGGAGGGGTTGTCGGTTGGGGGAGGGGGTTTTGGGGGGAGGGGTTGTCGGTTGAGGAGGGGGGTTTGGGGGTGGGGTTGTCGGTTGGGGAGGGGTTTGGGGGGGTGGGGTTGTCGGTTGGGCAGGGGGGTTTGGGGGGGAGGGGTTGTCGGTTGGGGAGGGGGGTTTGAGGGGGAGGGGTTTGAGGGGGAGGGGTTGTCGGTTGGGGAGGGAGTTTGGGGGGGAGGGGTTGTCGGTTAGGGAGGGGGTTTGGGGGGGAGGGGTTGTCGGTTGGGGAGGGGGTTTGTGGGGAGGGGTTGTCGGTTGGGGAGGGGGTTTGGGGGGAGGGGTTGTCGGTTGGGGAGGGGGTTTGGGGGGAGGGGTTGTCGGTTAGGGAGGGGGTTTGGGGGGGAGGGGTTGTCGGTTGGGGGAGGGAGTTTGGGGGGGAGGGGTTGTCGGTTAGGGAGGGGGTTTGGGGGGAGGGGTTGTCGGTTGGGGAGGGGGTTTGGTGGGGAGGGGTTGTCGGTTGAGGAGGGGGTTTGGGGGGGGAGGGGTTGTCGGTTAGGGAGGGGGTTTGGGGGGAGGGGTTGTCGGTTGAGGAGGGGGTTTGGGGGGCGAGGGGTTGTCGGTTAGGGAGGGGGTTTGGGGGGGAGGGGTTGTCGGTTGGGGAGGGGTGATTGGGGGGGAGGGGTTGTCGGTTGGGGAGGGGGTTTGGGGGGGAGGGGTTGTCGGTTGGGGAGGGGGTTTTGGGGGGAGGGGTTATCGGTTGGGGAGGGGGTTTTGGGGGGGAGGGGTTGTCGGTTGGGGAGGGGGGTTTGGGGGGAGGGGTTGTCGGTTGGAGAGGGTGTTTAGGGGGGAGGGGTTGTCGGTTGGGGAGA
>NW_027138334.1:37500-56960 GCF_035084215.1 Heptranchias perlo | reverse complement strand
TGATATCCTGCTCTCGGGAATACCGGGCAACGGGAGGGTCGATGCTACAGGCAGCTCACCGCGTGAGTTACACCACTGGTTCATGTTCGTGAAGGGGAGGGAGCTTTACTCTGTATCTAACCCTGTACCTGCCCTGGGAGTGTTGGACGGGACAGTGTAGAGGAGCTTTACTCTGTATCTAACCCTGTACCTGCCCTGGAGTGTTTGATGGGACAGTGTAGAGGGAGCTTTACTCTGTATCTAACCCTGTACCTGCCCTGGAGTGTTTGATGGGACAGTGTAGAGGGAGCTTTACTCTGTATCTAACCCTGTACCTGCCCTGGGACTTCAATGGGTTAAACCCTGAGCAGTTGTCAGTGAGTTAATCCTCCCTGGTTCCTGCTCCCCCTCACTCTTCCCTGGAGCAGCCTGCCTTGCCTTCCTTACCGAAACAGCCCAGTCCCGACATGCACTTCCCGCAAACTCAGTCGGAGTGACAGCCCCCCCCAACAATCCCCCCCCATTCCTTCCCTCCCTCCCCCGCCCCCCGGGAAGCCTCCGCAGTTGAGAACTCTCAGGAATTCCAGCCCTTGGAGGGATTGAGGCAAAGCAGCAGCGAGCCGAGGGGAGTGAGAGGCAAGAGGCAGGGAAATTCCAGTCAGCTGAGTGATCGAGGAGAGTCAGGTGGTGTTTGGAGGCGATGGTGTAAACCGGGGACTGCATGGTATGGAAATAGTCAATGGTGAGTCCTGTGTTTCACACTTTTCAACATTCCCGGGAGTGAGTTACAGACTGGAATCTAATCGAGGGGTTCGGGGGGGTTTATATATAGAATAACAGATACCCGGGAGTGAGTTACAGACTGGAATCTAATCGAGGGGTTCGGGGGGTTTATATATAGAATAACAGATACCCGGGAGTGAGTTACAGACTGGAATCTAATCGAGGGTTCGGGGGGTTTATATATAGAATAACAGATACCCAGGAGTGAGTTACAGACTGGAATCTAATCGAGGGTTCGGGGGGTTTATATATAGAATAACAGATACCCGGGAGTGAGTTACAGACTGGAATCTAATCGAGGGGTTCGGGGGTTTATATATAGAATAACAGATACCCGGGAGTGAGTTACAGACTGGAATCTAATCGAGGGGTTCGGGGGTTTATATATAGAATAACAGATACCCGGGAGTGAGTTACAGGCTGGAATCTAATCGAGGGGTTCGGGGGGGTTTATATATAGAATAACAGATACCCGGAGTGAGTTACAGGCTGGAATCTAATCGAGGGGTTCGGGGGGTTTATATATAGAATAACAGATACCCGGGAGTGAGTTACAGACTGGAATCTAATCGAGGGGTTCGGGGGGTTTATATATAGAATAACAGATACCCGGGAGTGAGTTACAGACTGGAATCTAATCGAGGGTTCGGGGGGGTTTATATATAGAATAACAGATACCCGGGAGTGAGTTACAGGCTGGAATCTAATCGAGGGTTCGGGGGGGTTTATATATCGAATAACAGATACCCGGGAGTGAGTTACAGGCTGGAATCTAATCGAGGGGTTCGGGGTGTTTATATATAGAATAACAGATACCCGGGAGTGAGTTACAGACTGGAATCTAATCGAGGGGTTCGGGGGGTTTATATATAGAATAACAGATACCCAGGAGTGAGTTACAGACTGGAATCTAATCGAGGTGTTCGGGGGGTTTATATATAGAATAACAGATACCTGGAGTGAGTTACAGGCTGGAATCTAATCGAGGGGTTTCGGGGGGGTTTATATATAGAATAACAGATACCTGGAGTGAGATACAGACTGGAATCTAATCAAGGGGTTCGGGGGGTTTATATATAGAATAACAGATACCTGGGAGTGAGTTACAGGCTGGAATCTAATCGAGGGGTTCGGGGGGGTTTATATATAGAATAACAGATACCCGGGAGTGAGTTACAGGCTGGAATCTAATCGAGGGGTTCGGGGGGTTTATATATAGAATAACAGATACCCAGGAGTGAGTTACAGACTGGAATCTAATCGAGGTGTTCGGGGGTTTATATATAGAATAACAGATACCCGGGAGTGAGTTACAGACTGGAATCTAATCGAGGGGTTCGGGGGGGTTTACATATAGAATAACAGATACCCAGGAGTGAGTTACAGACTGGAATCTAATCGAGGGGTTCGGGGGGTTTATATATAGAATAACAGATACCCGGGAGTGAGTTACAGACTGGAATCTAATCGAGGGGTTCGGGGGGTTTATATATAGAATAACAGATACCCGGGAGTGAGTTACAGACTGGAATCTAATCGAGGGGTTCGGGGGGGTTTATATATAGAATAACAGATACCCCGGGAGTGAGTTACAGACTGGAATCTAATCGAGGGGTTCGGGGGGGTTTATATATAGAATAATAGATACCCAGGAGTGAGTTACAGACTGCAATCTAATCGAGGGGTTCGGGGGGGTTTATATATAGAATAACAGATACCCAGGAGTGAGTTACAGACTGGAATCTAATCGAGGTGTTCGGGGGGTTTATATATAGAATAACAGATACCCGGGAGTGAGTTACAGGCTGGAATCTAATCGAGGGGTTCGGGGGGGTTTATATATAGAATAACAGATACCCAGGAGTGAGTTACAGACTGGAATCTAATCGAGGTGTTCGGGGGGTTTATATATAGAATAACAGATACCCGGGAGTGAGTTACAGACTGGAATCTAATCGAGGTGTTCGGGGGTTTATATATAGAATAACAGATACCCGGGAGTGAGTTACAGGCTGGAATCTAATCGAGGGGTTCGGGGGGGTTTATATATAGAATAACAGATACCCGGGAGTGAGTTACAGGCTGGAATCTAATCGAGGGGTTCGGGGGGTTTATATATAGAATAACAGATACCCGGGAGTGAGTTACAGGCTGGAATCTAATCGAGGGGTTCGGGGGGGTTTATATATAGAATAACAGATACCCAGGAGTGAGTTACAGACTGGAATCTAATCGAGGGGTTCGGAGGGATTTATTTCTAGAATAACAGATACCTGGGAGTGAGTTACAGACTGGAATCTAATCGAGGGGTTCGGGGGGTTTATATATAGAATAACAGATACCCGGGAGTGAGTTACAGACTGGAATCTAATCGAGGGGTTCGGTGGGGTTTATATACAGAATAACAGATACCCGGGAGTGAGTTACAGGCAGGAATCAAATCGAGGGGTTCGGGGGGTTTCTATATAGAATAACAGATACCCGGGAGTGAGTTACAGGCTGGAATCTAATCGAGGGGTTCGGGGGGGTTTATATATAGAATAACAGATACCCGGGAGTGAGTTACAGACTGGAATCTAATCGAGGGGTTCGGGGGGTTTATATATAGAATAACAGATACCCGGGAGTGAGTTACAGACTGGAATCTAATCGAGGGGTTCGGGGGGGTTTATATATAGAATAACAGATACCCGGGAGTGAGTTACAGGCTGGAATCTAATCGAGGGGTTCGGGGGGGTTTATATATCGAATAACAGATACCCGGGAGTGAGTTACAGGCTGGAATCTAATCGAGGGGTTCGGGGGTGTTTATATATAGAATAACAGATACCCGGGAGTGAGTTACAGACTGGAATCTAATCGAGGGGTTCGGGGGGTTTATATATAGAATAACAGATACCCAGGAGTGAGTTACAGACTGGAATCTAATCGAGGTGTTCGGGGGGTTTATATATAGAATAACAGATACCTGGGAGTGAGTTACAGGCTGGAATCTAATCGAGGGGTTCGGGGGGGTTTATATATAGAATAACAGATACCCGGGAGTGAGATACAGACTGGAATCTAATCGAGGGGTTCGGGGGGTTTATATATAGAATAACAGATACCTGGGAGTGAGTTACAGGCTGGAATCTAATCGAGGGGTTCGGGGGGGTTTATATATAGAATAACAGATACCCGGGAGTGAGTTACAGGCTGGAATCTAATCGAGGGGTTCGGGGGGTTTATATATAGAATAACAGATACCCAGGAGTGAGTTACAGACTGGAATCTAATCGAGGTGTTCGGGGGGTTTATATATAGAATAACAGATACCCGGGAGTGAGTTACAGACTGGAATCTAATCGAGGGGTTCGGGGGGGTTTACATATAGAATAACAGATACCCAGGAGTGAGTTACAGACTGGAATCTAATCGAGGGGTTCGGGGGGTTTATATATAGAATAACAGATACCCGGGAGTGAGTTACAGACTGGAATCTAATCGAGGGGTTCGGGGGGTTTATATATAGAATAACAGATACCCGGGAGTGAGTTACAGACTGGAATCTAATCGAGGGGTTCGGGGGGGTTTATATATAGAATAACAGATACCCGGGAGTGAGTTACAGACTGGAATCTAATCGAGGGGTTCGGGGGGGTTTATATATAGAATAATAGATACCCAGGAGTGAGTTACAGACTGCAATCTAATCGAGGGGTTCGGGGGGGTTTATATATAGAATAACAGATACCCAGGAGTGAGTTACAGACTGGAATCTAATCGAGGTGTTCGGGGGGTTTATATATAGAATAACAGATACCCGGGAGTGAGTTACAGGCTGGAATCTAATCGAGGGGTTCGGGGGGGTTTATATATAGAATAACAGATACCCAGGAGTGAGTTACAGACTGGAATCTAATCGAGGTGTTCGGGGGTTTTATATATAGAATAACAGATACCCGGGAGTGAGTTACAGACTGGAATCTAATCGAGGTGTTCGGGGGGTTTATATATAGAATAACAGATACCCGGGAGTGAGTTACAGGCTGGAATCTAATCGAGGGGTTCGGGGGGGTTTATATATAGAATAACAGATACCCGGGAGTGAGTTACAGGCTGGAATCTAATCGAGGGGTTCGGGGGGTTTATATATAGAATAACAGATACCCGGGAGTGAGTTACAGGCTGGAATCTAATCGAGGGGTTCGGGGGGGTTTATATATAGAATAACAGATACCCAGGAGTGAGTTACAGACTGGAATCTAATCGAGGGGTTCGGAGGGATTTATTTCTAGAATAACAGATACCTGGGAGTGAGTTACAGACTGGAATCTAATCGAGGGGTTCGGGGGGTTTATATATAGAATAACAGATACCCGGGAGTGAGTTACAGACTGGAATCTAATCGAGGGGTTCGGTGGGGTTTATATACAGAATAACAGATACCCGGGAGTGAGTTACAGGCAGGAATCAAATCGAGGGGTTCGGGGGGTTTCTATATAGAATAACAGATACCCGGGAGTGAGTTACAGGCTGGAATCGAATCGAGGGGTTCGGGGGGTTTATATATAGAATAACAGATACCCGGGAGTGAGTTACAGACTGGAATCTAATCGAGGGGTTTGGGGGGGTTTATATATAGAATAACAGATACCCGGGAGTGAGTTACAGACTGGAATCTAATCGAGGGGTTCGGGGGGGTTTATATATAGAGGAACAGATACCCGGGAGTGAGTTACAGACTGGAATCTAATCGAGGGGTTCGGGGGTTTATATATAGAATAACAGATACCCGGGAGTGAGTTACAGACTGGAATCTAATCGAGGGGTTCGGGGGGGTTTATATATAGAGGAACAGATACCCGGGAGTGAGTTGCAGACTGGAATCTAATCGAGGGGTTCGGGGGGGTTTATATATAGAATAACAGATACCCGGGAGTGAGTTACAGACTGGAATCGAATCGAGGGGTTCGGGGGGTTATATATAGAATAACAGATACCCGGGAGTGAGTTACAGACTGGAATCTAATCGAGGGGTTCGGGGGGGTTTATATATAGAATAACAGATACCCGGGAGTGAGTTACAGGCTGGAATCTAATCGAGGGGTTCGGGGTGTTTATATATAGAATAACAGATACCCGGGAGTGAGTTACAGGCTGGAATCTAATCGAGGGGTTCGGGGGGTTTATATATAGAATAACAGATACCCGGGAGTGAGTTACAGGCTGGAATCTAATCGAGTGGTTCGGGGGGTTTATAAAGAGAATAACAGATACCCGGGAGTGAGTTACAGACTGGAATCTAATCGAGGGGTTCGGTGGGGTTTATATATAGAATAACAGATACCTGGGAGTGAGTTACAGACTGGAATCTAATCGAGGGGTTCGGGGGGGTTTATATATAGAATAACAGATACCCGGGAGTGAGTTACAGACTGGAATCTAATCGAGGGGTTCGGGGGGTTTATATAAAGAATAACTGATACCCGGGAGTGAGTTACAGGCTGGAATCTAATCGAGGGGTTCGGGGGGTTTATATATAGAATAACAGATACCCGGGAGTGAGTTACAGACTGGAATCTAATCGACAGACAGACAATTAATCAATGGTTGGAGGGCTGGGTGAGTGGGCAGATTGAGGGACAGGGAGATTATTTGATTGAAAGAGGTGTTTTTCCATTTACTCTCTCTCTCTCTCCCCAGTCTAACCCATCCCTTGGGCGAGCATTTCGTCATTCTCTGTGTGGGCGCTGGCTCGAGATGGGAGCCATCCATTAAAATTCCAAGTTTCATATCCAGACCTGTTGAGGAAATGGCATTGCTTTAAATCAGAGAAAGTCATTGGGATTCAGAGGTGCAGCAAACCTTACCCTGAATAAACGGGGACTCTGTACAGTTACACAGCGAGTGACCCTCACCCTGAATAAACAGGGACTCTGTACAGTTACACAGTGAGTGACCCTCACCCTGAATAAACAGCGACTCTGTACAGTTACACAGCGAGTGACCCTCACCCTGAATAAACAGGGACTCTGTACAGTTACACAGTGAGTGACCCTCACCCTGAATAAACAGTGACTCTGTACAGTGACACAGCGAGTGACCCTCACCCTGAACAAACAGGGACTCTGTACAGTTACACAGTGAGTGACCCTCACCCTGAATAAACGGGGACTCTGTACAGTTACACAGTGAGTGACCCTCACCCTGAATAAACGGGGACTCTGTACAGTTACACAGTGAGTGACCCTCACCCTGAATAAACAGGGACTCTGTACAGTTACACAGTGAGTGACCCTCACCCTGAATAAACAGGGACTCTGTACAGTTACACAGTGAGTGACCCTCACCCTCAATAAACAGGGACTCTGTACAGTTACACAGTGAGTGACCCTCATCCTGAATAAACAGTGACTCTGTACAGTTACACAGTGAGTGACCCTCATCCTGAATAAACAGGGACTCTGTACAGTTACACAGTGAGTGACCCTCACCCTGAATAAACAGGGACTCTGTACAGTTACACAGTGAGTGACCCTCACCCTGAATAAACAGGGACTCTGTACAGTTACACAGTGAGTGACCCTCACCCTGAATAAACAGGGACTCTGTACAGTTACACAGTGAGTGACCCTCACCCTGAATAAACAGGGACTCTGTACAGTTACACAGTGAGTGACCCTCACCCTGAATAAACAGGGACTCTGTACAGTTACACAGTGAGTGACCCTCACCCTGAATAAACAGGGACTCTGTACAGTTACACAGTGAGTGACCCTCACCCTGAATAAACAGGGACTCTGTACAGTTACACAGTGAGTGACCCTCACCCTGAATAAACAGGGACTCTGTACAGTTACACAGTGAGTGACCCTCACCCTGAATAAACAGGGACTCTGTACAGTTACACAGTGAGTGACCCTCACCCTGAATAAACAGGGACTCTGTACAGTTACACAGTGAGTGACCCTCACCCTGAATAAACAGGGACTCCGTACAGTGACACAGTGAGTGACCCTCACCCTGAATAAACAGGGACTCTGTACAGTTACACAGTGAGTGACCCTCACCCTGAATAAACAGGGACTCTGTACAGTTACACAGTGAGTGACCCTCACCCTGAATAAACAGGGACTCTGTACAGTTACACAGTGAGTGACCCTCACCCTGAATAAACAGGGACTCTGTACAGTTACACAGTGAGTGACCCTCACCCTGAATAAACAGGGACTCTGTACAGTTACACAGTGAGTGACCCTCACCCTGAATAAACAGGGACTCTGTACAGTTACACAGTGAGTGACCCTCACCCTGAATAAACAGGGACTCCGTACAGTGACACAGTGAGTGACCCTCACCCTGAATAAACACTGACTCAGTACAGTTACACAGCGAGTGACCCTCACCCTGAATAAACAGGGACTCTGTACAGTTACACAGTGAGTGACCCTCACCCTGAATAAACAGGGACTCTGTACAGTTACACAGCGAGTGACCCTCACCCTGAATAAACAGGGACTCTGTACAGTTACACAGCGAGTGACCCTCACCCTGAATAAACAGGGACTCTGTACAGTGACACAGCGAGTGACCCTCACCCTGAATAAACATGGACTCTGTACAGTGATACAGTGAGTGACCCTCAGCCTGAATAAACAGGGACTCTGTACAGTTACACAGTGAGTGACCCTCACCCTGAATAAACAGGGACTCTGTCCAGTTACACAGTGAGTGACCCTCACCCTGAATAAACAGGGACTCTGTACAGTGATGCAGTGAGTGACCCTCACCCTGAATAAACAGGGACTCTGTACAGTTACACAGTGAGTGATCCTCACCCTGAATAAACAGGGACTCTGTACAGTTACACAGTGAGTGACCCTCACCCTGAATAAACAGGGACTCTGTACAGTTACACAGTGAGTGACCCTCACCCTGAATAAACGGGGACTCTGTACAGTTACACAGTGAGTGACCCTCACCCTGAATAAACACTGACTCTGTACAGTTACACAGTGAGTGACCCTCACCCTGAATAAACAGGGACTCTGTACAGTTACACAGTGAGTGACCCTCGCCCTGAATAAACAGGGACTCTGTACAGTTACACAGTGAGTGACCCTCACCCTGAATAAACAGGGACTCTGTACAGTTACACAGCGAGTGACCCTCACCCTGAATAAACAGGGACTCTGTACAGTTACACAGTGAGTGACCCTCACCCTGAATAAACAGGGACTCTGTCCAGTTACACAGTGAGTGACCCTCACCCTGAATAAACAGGGACTCTGTACAGTGATACAGTGAGTGACCCTCACCCTGAATAAACGGGGACTCTGTACAGTTACACAGTGAGTGACCCTCACCCTGAATAAACAGGGACTCTGTACAGTTGCACAGTGAGTGACCCTCACCCTGAATAAACAGGGACTCTGTACAGTTACACAGTGAGTGACCCTCACCCTGAATAAACAGGGACTCTGTACAGTTACACAGTGAGTGACCCTCACCCTGAATAAACAGGGACTCTGTACCGTTACACAGCGAGTGACCCTCACCCTGAATAAACAGGGACTCTGTACAGTTACACAGCGAGTGACCCTCACCCTGAATATACAGTGACTCTGTACAGTTACACAGCGAGTGACCCTCACCCTGAATAAACAGGGACTCTGTACAGTTACACAGTGAGTGACCCTCACCCTGAATAAACAGGGACTCTGTACAGTTGCACAGTGAGTGACCCTCACCCTGAATAAACACTGACTCTGTACAGTTACACAGTGAGTGACCCTCACCCTGAATAAACAGGGACTCTGTACAGTTACACAGTGAGTGACCCTCACCCTGAATAAACAGGGACTCTGTACAGTTACACAGTGAGTGACCCTCACCCTGAATAAACGGGGACTCTGTACAGTTACACAGTGAGTGACCCTCACCCTGAATAAACAGTGACTCTGTACAGTTACACAGTGAGTGACCCTCACCCTGAATAAACAGGGACTCTGTACAGTTACACAGCGAGTGACCCTCACCCTGAATAAAAAGGGACTCTGTGCAGTTACACAGTGAGTGACCCTCACCCTGAATAAACAGGGACTCTGTACAGTTACACAGCGAGTGACCCTCACCCTGAATAAACAGGGACTCTGTACAGTTACACAGCGAGTGACCCTCACCCTGAATAAACAGGGACTCTGTACAGTTACACAGCGAGTGACCCTCACCCTGAATAAACAGGGACTCTGTACAGTTACACAGTGAGTGACCCTCACCCTGAATAAACAGGGACTCTGTACAGTTACACAGTGAGTGACCCTCACCCTGAATAAACAGGGACTCTGTACAGTTACACAGTGAGTGACCCTCACCCTGAATAAACAGGGACTCTGTACAGTGATACAGTGAGTGACCCTCACCCTGAATAAACAGTGACTCTGTACAGTTACACAGCGAGTGACCCTCACCCTGAATAAACAGGGACTCTGTACAGTTACACAGTGAGTGACCCTCACCCTGAATAAACAGGGACTCTGTACAGTTACACAGTGAGTGACCCTCACCCTGAATAAACAGGGACTCTGTACAGTTACACAGTGAGTGACCCTCACCCTGAATAAACAGGGACTCTGTACAGTTACACAGTGAGTGACCCTCACCCTGAATAAACAGGGACTCTGCACAGTTACACAGTGAGTGACCCTCACCCTGAATAAACAGGGACTCTGTACAGTTACACAGTGAGTGACCCTCACCCTGAATAAACAGGGACTCTGTACAGTTACAGTGAGTGACCCTCACCCTGAATAAACGGGGACTCTGTACAGTTACACAGTGAGTGACCCTCACCCTGAATAAACAGGGACTCTGTACAGTTACACAGTGAGTGACCCTCACCCTGAATAAACAGTGACTCTGTACAGTTACACAGTGAGTGACCCTCACCCTGAATAAACAGGGACTCTGTACAGTGACACAGTGAGTGACCCTCACCCTGAATAAACACTGACTCTGTACAGTGACACAGCGAGTGACCCTCACCCTGAATAAACAGGGACTCTGTACAGTTACACAGTGAGTGACCCTCACCCTGAATAAACAGTGACTCTGTACAGTTACACAGTGAGTGACCCTCACCCTGAATAAACAGGGACTCTGTACAGAGACACAGTGAGTGACCCTCACCCTGAATAAACAGGGACTCTGTACAGTTACACAGTGAGTGACCCTCACCCTGAATAAACAGGGACTCTGTACAGTTACACAGTGAGTGACCCTTACCCTGAATAAACAGTGACTCTGTACAGTTACACAGCGAGTGACCCTCACCCTGAATAAACAGGGACTCTGTACAGTTACACAGTGAGTGACCCTCACCCTGAATAAACAGGGACTCTGTACAGTTACACAGTGAGTGATCCTCACCCTGAATAAACAGGGACTCTGTACAGTTACACAGTGAGTGACCCTCACCCTGAATAAACAGGGACTCTGTACAGTTACACAGCGAGTGACCCTCACCCTGAATAAACAGGGACTCTGTACAGTTACACAGTGAGTGACCCTCACCCTGAATAAACAGGGACTCTGTACAGTGATACAGTGAGTGACCCTCACCCTGAATAAACAGGGACTCTGTACAGTTACACAGTGAGTGACCCTCACCCTGAATAAACAGGGACTCTGTACAGTTACACAGTGAGTGACCCTCACCCTGAATAAACAGGGACTCTGTACAGTTACACAGTGAGTGACTCTCACCCGGAATAAACAGGGACTCTGTACAGTTACACAGTGAGTGACCCTCACCCTGAATAAACAGGGACTCTGTACAGTTACACAGTGAGTGACCCTCACCCTGAATAAACAGGGACTCTGTACAGTTACACAGTGAGTGACCCTCACCCTGAATAAACAGTGACTCTGTACAGTTACACAGCGAGTGACCCTCACCCTGAATAAACAGTGACTCTGTACAGTTACACAGTGAGTGTCCCTCACCCTGAATAAACAGGGACTCTGTACAGTGATACAGTGAGTGACCCTCACCCTGAATAAACAGGGACTCTGTGCAGTTGCACAGCAAGTGACCCTCACCCTGAATAAACAGGGACTCTGTACAGTTACACAGTGAGTGACCCTCACCCTGAATAAACAGCGACTCTGTACAGTTACACAGCGAGTGACCCTCACCCTGAATAAACAGGGACTCTGTACAGTTACACAGTGAGTGACCCTCACCCTGAATAAACAGGGACTCTGTACAGTTACACAGCGAGTGACCCTCACCCTGAATAAACAGGGACTCTGTACAGTTACACAGTGAGTGACCCTCACCCTGAATAAACAGGGACTCTGTACAGTTACACAGTGAGTGACCCTCACCCTGAATAAACAGGGACTCTGTACAGTTACACAGCGAGTGACCCTCACCCTGAATAAACAGGGACTCTGTACAGTTACACAGTGAGTGACCCTCACCCTGAATAAACAGGGACTCTGTCCAGTTACACAGTGAGTGACCCTCACCCTGAATAAACAGGGACTCTGTACAGTTACACAGTGAGTGACCCTCACCCTGAATAAACAGGGACTCTGTACAGTTACACAGTGAGTGACCCTCACCCTGAATAAACAGGGACTCTGTACAGTTACACAGCGAGTGACCCTCACCCTGAATAAACAGGGACTCTGTACAGTTATACAGTGAGTGACTCTCACCCTGAATAAACAGGGACTCTGTACAGTTACACAGTGAGTGACCCTTACCCTGAATAAACAGTGACTCTGTACAGTTACACAGCGAGTGACCCTCACCCTGAATAAACAGGGACTCTGTACAGTTACACAGTGAGTGACCCTCACCCTGAATAAACAGGGACTCTGTACAGTTACACAGTGAGTGATGCTCACCCTGAATAAACAGGGACTCTGTACAGTTACACAGTGAGTGACCCTCACCCTGAATAAACAGGGACTCTGTACAGTTACACAGCGAGTGACCCTCACCCTGAATAAACAGGGACTCTGTACAGTTACACAGTGAGTGACCCTCACCCTGAATAAACAGGGACTCTGTACAGTGATACAGTGAGTGACCCTCACCCTGAATAAACAGGGACTCTGTACAGTTACACAGTGAGTGACCCTCACCCTGAATAAACAGGGACTCTGTACAGTTACACAGTGAGTGACCCTCACCCTGAATAAACAGGGACTCTGTACAGTTACACAGTGAGTGACTCTCACCCGGAATAAACAGGGACTCTGTACAGTTACACAGTGAGTGACCCTCACCCTGAATAAACAGGGACTCTGTACAGTTACACAGTGAGTGACCCTCACCCTGAATAAACAGGGACTCTGTACAGTTACACAGTGAGTGACCCTCACCCTGAATAAACAGTGACTCTGTACAGTTACACAGTGAGTGACCCTCACCCTGAATAAACACTGACTCTGTACAGTTACACAGTGAGTGACCCTCACCCTGAATAAACAGGGACTCTGTACAGTTACACAGTGAGTGATCCTCACCCTGAATAAACAGGGACTCTGTACAGTTACACAGTGAGTGACCCTCACCCTGAATAAACAGGGACTCTGTACAGTTACACAGTGAGTGACCCTCACCCTGAATAAACGGGGACTCTGTACAGTTACACAGTGAGTGACCCTCACCCTGAATAAACACTGACTCTGTACAGTTACACAGTGAGTGACCCTCACCCTGAATAAACAGGGACTCTGAACAGTTACACAGTGAGTGACCCTCGCCCTGAATAAACAGGGACTCTGTACAGTTACACAGTGAGTGACCCTCACCCTGAATAAACAGGGACTCTGTACAGTTACACAGCGAGTGACCCTCACCCTGAATAAACAGGGACTCTGTACAGTTACACAGTGAGTGACCCTCACCCTGAATAAACAGGGACTCTGTCCAGTTACACAGTGAGTGACCCTCACCCTGAATAAACAGGGACTCTGTACAGTGATACAGTGAGTGACCCTCACCCTGAATAAACGGGGACTCTGTACAGTTACACAGTGAGTGACCCTCACCCTGAATAAACAGGGACTCTGTACAGTTGCACAGTGAGTGACCCTCACCCTGAATAAACACTGACTCTGTACAGTTACACAGTGAGTGACCCTCACCCTGAATAAACAGGGACTCTGTACAGTTACACAGTGAGTGACCCTCACCCTGAATAAACAGGGACTCTGTACCGTTACACAGCGAGTGACCCTCACCCTGAATAAACAGGGACTCTGTACAGTTACACAGCGAGTGACCCTCACCCTGAATATACAGTGACTCTGTACAGTTACACAGCGAGTGACCCTCACCCTGAATAAACAGGGACTCTGTACAGTTACACAGTGAGTGACCCTCACCCTGAATAAACAGGGACTCTGTACAGTTGCACAGTGAGTGACCCTCACCCTGAATAAACACTGACTCTGTACAGTTACACAGTGAGTGACCCTCACCCTGAATAAACAGGGACTCTGTACAGTTACACAGTGAGTGACCCTCACCCTGAATAAACAGGGACTCTGTACCGTTACACAGCGAGTGACCCTCACCCTGAATAAACAGGGACTCTGTACAGTTACACAGCGAGTGACCCTCACCCTGAATATACAGTGACTCTGTACAGTTACACAGCGAGTGACCCTCACCCTGAATAAACAGGGACTCTGTACAGTTACACAGTGAGTGACCCTCACCCTGAATAAACGGGGACTCTGTACAGTTACACAGTGAGTGACCCTCACCCTGAATAAACAGTGACTCTGTACAGTTACACAGTGAGTGACCCTCACCCTGAATAAACAGGGACTCTGTACAGTTACACAGCGAGTGACCCTCACCCTGAATAAAAAGGGACTCTGTACAGTTACACAGTGAGTGACCCTCACCCTGAATAAACAGGGACTCTGTACAGTTACACAGTGAGTGACCCTCACCCTGAATAAACAGGGACTCTGTACAGTTACACAGCGAGTGACCCTCACCCTGAATAAACAGGGACTCTGTACAGTTACACAGCGAGTGACCCTCACCCTGAATAAACAGGGACTCTGTACAGTTACACAGCGAGTGACCCTCACCCTGAATAAACAGGGACTCTGTACAGTTACACAGTGAGTGACCCTCACCCTGAATAAACAGGGACTCTGTACAGTTACACAGTGAGTGACCCTCACCCTGAATAAACAGGGACTCTGTACAGTTACACAGTGAGTGACCCTCACCCTGAATAAACAGGGACTCTGTACAGTGATACAGTGAGTGACCCTCACCCTGAATAAACAGTGACTCTGTACAGTTACACAGCGAGTGACCCTCACCCTGAATAAACAGGGACTCTGTACAGTTACACAGTGAGTGACCCTCACCCTGAATAAACAGGGACTCTGTACAGTTACACAGTGAGTGACCCTCACCCTGAATAAACAGGGACTCTGTACAGTTACACAGTGAGTGACCCTCACCCTGAATAAACAGGGACTCTGTACAGTTACACAGTGAGTGACCCTCACCCTGAATAAACAGGGACTCTGTACAGTTACACAGTGAGTGACCCTCACCCTGAATAAACAGGGACTCTGTACAGTTACACAGTGAGTGACCCTCACCCTGAATAAACAGGGACTCTGTACAGTTACAGTGAGTGACCCTCACCCTGAATAAACGGGGACTCTGTACAGTTACACAGTGAGTGACCCTCACCCTGAATAAACAGGGACTCTGTACAGTTACACAGTGAGTGACCCTCACCCTGAATAAACAGTGACTCTGTACAGTTACACAGTGAGTGACCCTCACCCTGAATAAACAGGGACTCTGTACAGTGACACAGTGAGTGACCCTCACCCTGAATAAACACTGACTCTGTACAGTTACACAGTGAGTGACCCTCACCCTGAATAAACACTGACTCTGTACAGTGACACAGCGAGTGACCCTCACCCTGAATAAACAGGGACTCTGTACAGTTACACAGTGAGTGACCCTCACCCTGAATAAACAGTGACTCTGTACAGTTACACAGTGAGTGACCCTCACCCTGAATAAACAGGGACTCTGTACAGAGACACAGTGAGTGACCCTCACCCTGAATAAACAGGGACTCTGTACAGTTACACAGTGAGTGACCCTCACCCTGAATAAACAGGGACTCTGTACAGTTACACAGTGAGTGACCCTTACCCTGAATAAACAGTGACTCTGTACAGTTACACAGCGAGTGACCCTCACCCTGAATAAACAGGGACTCTGTACAGTTACACAGTGAGTGACCCTCACCCTGAATAAACAGGGACTCTGTACAGTTACACAGTGAGTGATCCTCACCCTGAATAAACAGGGACTCTGTACAGTTACACAGTGAGTGACCCTCACCCTGAATAAACAGGGACTCTGTACAGTTACACAGCGAGTGACCCTCACCCTGAATAAACAGGGACTCTGTACAGTTACACAGTGAGTGACCCTCACCCTGAATAAACAGGGACTCTGTACAGTGATACAGTGAGTGACCCTCACCCTGAATAAACAGGGACTCTGTACAGTTACACAGTGAGTGACCCTCACCCTGAATAAACAGGGACTCTGTACAGTTACACAGTGAGTGACCCTCACCCTGAATAAACAGGGACTCTGTACAGTTACACAGTGAGTGACTCTCACCCGGAATAAACAGGGACTCTGTACAGTTACACAGTGAGTGACCCTCACCCTGAATAAACAGGGACTCTGTACAGTTACACAGTGAGTGACCCTCACCCTGAATAAACAGGGACTCTGTACAGTTACACAGTGAGTGACCCTCACCCTGAATAAACAGTGACTCTGTACAGTTACACAGCGAGTGACCCTCACCCTGAATAAACAGTGACTCTGTACAGTTACACAGTGAGTGTCCCTCACCCTGAATAAACAGGGACTCTGTACAGTGATACAGTGAGTGACCCTCACCCTGAATAAACAGGGACTCTGTGCAGTTGCACAGCAAGTGACCCTCACCCTGAATAAACAGGGACTCTGTACAGTTACACAGTGAGTGACCCTCACCCTGAATAAACAGCGACTCTGTACAGTTACACAGCGAGTGACCCTCACCCTGAATAAACAGGGACTCTGTACAGTTACACAGTGAGTGACCCTCACCCTGAATAAACAGGGACTCTGTACAGTTACACAGCGAGTGACCCTCACCCTGAATAAACAGGGACTCTGTACAGTTACACAGTGAGTGACCCTCACCCTGAATAAACAGGGACTCTGTACAGTTACACAGTGAGTGACCCTCACCCTGAATAAACAGGGACTCTGTACAGTTACACAGCGAGTGACCCTCACCCTGAATAAACAGGGACTCTGTACAGTTACACAGTGAGTGACCCTCACCCTGAATAAACAGGGACTCTGTCCAGTTACACAGTGAGTGACCCTCACCCTGAATAAACAGGGACTCTGTACAGTTACACAGTGAGTGACCCTCACCCTGAATAAACAGGGACTCTGTACAGTTACACAGTGAGTGACCCTCACCCTGAATAAACAGGGACTCTGTACAGTTACACAGCGAGTGACCCTCACCCTGAATAAACAGGGACTCTGTACAGTTATACAGTGAGTGACTCTCACCCTGAATAAACAGGGACTCTGTACAGTTACACAGTGAGTGACCCTTACCCTGAATAAACAGTGACTCTGTACAGTTACACAGCGAGTGACCCTCACCCTGAATAAACAGGGACTCTGTACAGTTACACAGTGAGTGACCCTCACCCTGAATAAACAGGGACTCTGTACAGTTACACAGTGAGTGATGCTCACCCTGAATAAACAGGGACTCTGTACAGTTACACAGTGAGTGACCCTCACCCTGAATAAACAGGGACTCTGTACAGTTACACAGCGAGTGACCCTCACCCTGAATAAACAGGGACTCTGTACAGTTACACAGTGAGTGACCCTCACCCTGAATAAACAGGGACTCTGTACAGTGATACAGTGAGTGACCCTCACCCTGAATAAACAGGGACTCTGTACAGTTACACAGTGAGTGACCCTCACCCTGAATAAACAGGGACTCTGTACAGTTACACAGTGAGTGACCCTCACCCTGAATAAACAGGGACTCTGTACAGTTACACAGTGAGTGACTCTCACCCGGAATAAACAGGGACTCTGTACAGTTACACAGTGAGTGACCCTCACCCTGAATAAACAGGGACTCTGTACAGTTACACAGTGAGTGACCCTCACCCTGAATAAACAGGGACTCTGTACAGTTACACAGTGAGTGACCCTCACCCTGAATAAACAGTGACTCTGTACAGTTACACAGCGAGTGACCCTCACCCTGAATAAACAGTGACTCTGTACAGTTACACAGTGAGTGTCCCTCACCCTGAATAAACAGGGACTCTGTACAGTGATACAGTGAGTGACCCTCACCCTGAATAAACAGGGACTCTGTGCAGTTGCACAGCAAGTGACCCTCACCCTGAATAAACAGGGACTCTGTACAGTTACACAGTGAGTGACCCTCACCCTGAATAAACAGCGACTCTGTACAGTTACACAGCGAGTGACCCTCACCCTGAATAAACAGGGACTCTGTACAGTTACACAGTGAGTGACCCTCACCCTGAATAAACAGGGACTCTGTACAGTTACACAGCGAGTGACCCTCACCCTGAATAAACAGGGACTCTGTACAGTTACACAGTGAGTGACCCTAACCCTGAATAAACAGGGACTCTGTACAGTTACACAGTGAGTGACCCTCACCCTGAATAAACAGGGACTCTGTACAGTTACACAGCGAGTGACCCTCACCCTGAATAAACAGGGACTCTGTACAGTTACACAGTGAGTGACCCTCACCCTGAATAAACAGGGACTCTGTCCAGTTACACAGTGAGTGACCCTCACCCTGAATAAACAGGGACTCTGTACAGTTACACAGTGAGTGACCCTCACCCTGAATAAACAGGGACTCTGTACAGTTACACAGTGAGTGACCCTCACCCTGAATAAACAGGGACTCTGTACAGTTACACAGCGAGTGACCCTCACCCTGAATAAACAGGGACTCTGTACAGTTATACAGTGAGTGACTCTCACCCTGAATAAACAGGGACTCTGTACAGTTACACAGTGAGTGACCCTCACCCTGAATAAACAGGGACTCTGTACAGTTACACAGTGAGTGACCCTCACCCTGAATAAACAGTGACTCTGTACAGTTACACAGCGAGTGACCCTCACCCTGAATAAACGGGGACTCTGTCCAGTTACACAGTGAGTGACCCTCACCCTGAATAAACAGTGACTCTGTACAGTTACACAGCGAGTGACCCTCACCCTGAATAAACAGGGACTCTGTACAGTTACACAGTGAGTGACCCTCACCCTGAATAAACAGGGACTCTGTACAGTTACACAGTGAGTGACCCTCACCCTGAATAAACAGGGACTCTGTACAGTTACACAGTGAGTGACCCTCACCCTGAATAAACAGGGACTCTGTACAGTTACACAGCGAGTGACCCTCACCCTGAATAAACAGGGACTCTGTACAGTTACACAGTGAGTGACCCTCACCCTGAATAAACAGGGACTCTGTACAGTTACACAGTGAGTGACCCTCACCCTGAATAAACAGGGACTCTGTACAGTTACACAG
>NW_027138334.1:0-27500 GCF_035084215.1 Heptranchias perlo | reverse complement strand
ACAGCGCGGCGCTCCCTCGGTACCGACCCTCCGACAGCGCGGCGCTCCCTCGGTACGGACCCTCCGACAGTGCGGCGCTCCCTCAGTCCTGACCATCCGACAGTGCGGTGCTCCCTCAGTACTGACCATCCGACAGTGCGGCGCTCCCTCAGTACCGACCCTCCGACAGCGCGGCGCTCCCTCGGTACTGACCCTCCGACAGCGCGGCGCTCCCTCGGTACTGACCCTCCGACAGTGCGGCGCTCCCTCAGTACCGACCCTCCGACAGTGCGGCGCTCCCTCGGTACCGACCCTCCGACAGTGCGGCGCTCCCTCAGTACCGACCCTCCGACAGTGCGGCGCTCCCTCGGTACCGACCCTCCGACAGTGCGGCGCTCCCTCGGTACCGACCCTCCGACAGCGCGGCGCTCCCTCGGTACCGACCCTCCGACAGTGCGGCGCTCCCTCAGTACTGACCCTCCGACAGTGCGGCGCTCCCTCAGTACCGACCCTCCGACAGTGCGGCGCTCCCTCAGTACTGACCCTCCGACAGTGCGGCGTTCCCTCAGTACCGACCCTCCGACAGTGCGGCGCTCCCTCAGTACTGACCCTCCGACAGTGCGGCGCTCCCTCGGTACTTCCTCTGGTGGGAGAGTCCAGAACAAGGGGGCATAACCTTAAAATTAGAGCTTGGCCATTCAGGGGTGATGTCTCTCCACATAAAGGGAGTTGGAGTCCAAGAGTGAGGAAGTCTTGCTCCAATTGTACAGGGTTTTGGTGAGACCTCACCTGGAGCACTGCGTACAGTTTCGGTCTCCTTATCTAAGGAAGGATATACTCGCCTTAGAGGCAGTGCAACGAAGGTTCACCAGATTGATTCCTGGGATGAGAGGGTTGTCCTACGAGGAGAGATTGAGTAGAATGGGCCGAGACTCTCTGGAGTTTGGATGAATGAGAGGTGATCTCATTGAAACATGTCAGATTCTGAGGGGGTTTGACAGGGTCGATGCTGAGAGGCTGTTTCCCCAGGGCTAGCGAGTCTAGAACTCGGGGGTCATAGTCTCAGGATAAGGGGTCGGCCATCCAAGATTGAGATGAGGAGGAATTTCTTCACTCAGAGGGTGGCGAATCTTTGGAATTCCCTCCCCCAGAGGGCTGCGATGCTCAGTCCTTGAGTGTATTCAAGGCTGAGGTTTTTGGACTCGAGGGGGATCGAGGGATACGGGGATCGAGGGGGGAAAGTGGAGTTGAGGTCGAAGGTCGGCCGTGATCTGATTGAATGTGGGGAGGGGGAGGGAGGGAACAGGCTGGAGGGGCTGAACGGCCTCCCGTTCCTACCCGCTCTGCACCGTGCCCGCCGCTGGGTGCGTTCGAATGCTGATCTGGGGGACGGGGGAGGGCTTCAGAGGGGACAAAGGCTGAGACGGGGGTGTCTCCGCTGGTCTCGGTGAGGTTTGGGGAGGGTGGGGTCGGGAGGGGCTCATCTCCTCACCCCCCCCGGGGTGGGGGGGAAAAGGGAGGAGGGGGCTTCATCGTGGAGTTCTGCTTCTGACCAACAGGGGGGCGGTGTAGCGCCGAGTGGCTGCTGTGGGACAGCGCTGCCTGGTGGTGGGCATTGGGGACTGCACCCTGTGAGTGTGTGAGTGAGATTGAGAGTGTGCGAGTGAGTGTGGGAGAGTGTGAGACAGAGAGTGTGAATGAGTGTGAGAGAGAGGGTGTGAGAGAGTGAGTGAGAGAGAGTGAGTGTGAGACAGAGAGTGTGAGAGAGAGGGTGTGTGAGTGAGTGAGTGTGTCTGTGAGTGTGTGAGTGTGTGAGTGAGAGAGTGAGCTGTGTATGTGTGCGAGTGTGTCTGAGTGTGAGTGAGTGTGTGAGTGAGTGTGTATGTGTGCGAGTGTGTGTGTGAGTGAGTGTGTGTCTGTGAGTGTGAGTGAGTGTGTGTGTGTGTCTGTGAGTGTGTGTGTGTGAGTGTGTGAGTGAGTGTGTGAGTGTGTCTGTGAGTGTGTGTGTGTCTGTGAGTGTGAGTGAGTGTGTGAGTGTGCGAGTGTGTGTGAGTGAGTGTGCGAGTGTGTGTGAGTGAGTGTGTATGTGTGTGAGTGTGTGTATGTGTGCGAGTGTGTGTGAGTGAGTGAGTGTGTGTGTGTGTGAGTGTGTGTCTGTGAGTGTGAGTGAGTGTGTGTGTGTGTCTGTGAGTGTGAGTGAGTGAGTGTGTGTGTGTGTCTGTGAGTGTGAGTGAGTGAGTGAGTGAGAGAGTGAGCTGTGTATGTGTGCGAGTGTGAGTGAGTGTGTGAGTGAGTGTGAGTGAGTGAGTGTGAGTGAGTGTGTGAGTGTGAGTGAGTGTGTGAGTGTGCTAAAAGGGGACGAGAATCTTCAGAATCCCCCACAAGTTGGAGACCGGGCGAGGATTTTACGACCTCCCCCGATCCACTCAGTGTCCCCAGGGGTGACTGTTAAACACTGGCCGGTCGGTCGGCCGGGGAGTGAGGGAGGGGAGTGAGGGAGGGGAGTGAGGGAGGGGAGGGGGGAGGTTGGGAAGGGGGAGGGGGAGTTTCTGAGTCCCCTCCCAGTTCAGCACGAGGGCAGAATCCACTAAACTGACATCACTTCACAAGCCGGCCTCCCTGTCCCCTGACACTCCGTCACCGAGATTCACTGTGTGTCCGAGAAATGGGACCGGCTGTCTGCTTTTTGTAAAAGTGACAGGAAATAAAGTTTGTACATTTTATGGTTCCCAGAAATACCACAGTTTCCTTTGCCTTCTGTGTGTGAGTATGTTTGTGTGTGCGTGCGCGAGTGTATATGTGCATGGCTGTATATGTGCGTGTCTGTATATGTGCGTGTCTGTATGTGTATGTGTGGTGTGTGTGTATTTGTGTGTGTATATGTACGAGTGTGTATATATGTATGTATGCATGTATATGTGCATATGTATGTGTGTATATGTACGTGTATGTATGTAAGCATGTATGTGTTTGTGTGTATATATGTATGTGTGTATACATGTATGTGTATGTGTGTACATGTATATGTGTGTATATGTCCGTGTGTGTATATATGTATGTATGCATATGTATGTGTGTGTATATATGTGTGTGTATATGTACATGTGTGTATATATGTATGTATGCATATGTATGTGTGTGTATATGTACGTGTGTATATATATATGTATGCATGTATATGTATGCGTGTATATGTATGTGTGTATACATATGTGTATGTATGTGTGTACATGTATATGTGTGTGTATATGTATGTGTGTGTATATGTACATGCATGTGTGTGTATATGTATGTGTATATAAATGCGAGTTCTTTCTCACGTGCTTGCATGTGTACATCAAAGTTGTGAGCGGCCAAAACATTCCCTGATCAGTCCCAGCCAATGGGACCGCAGCAAACCGGAGAAGATCCTGAGGAAGGAAAATGGAATCTGAAGTATGAACACGAAAGGGGCATTCGGCCCATCGAAACATTCCTCCCACAGCCCATGTACACTGTCCCCTATCATGGACTCTCCCCTATCATGGACTCTCCACACCCATTTAATCTCCTCCCACAGCCCGTGTACACTCTCCCCTATCATGGACTCTCCCCACCCATTTAATCTCCTCCCACAGCCCGTGTACACTCTCCCCTATCATGGACTCCCCCCACCCATTTAATCTCCTCCCACAGCCCGTGTACACTCTCCCCTATCATGGACTCTCCCCACCCATTTAATCTCCTCCCACAGCCCGTGTACACTGTCCCCTATCATGGACTCTCCCCTATCATGGACTCTCCCCACCCATTTAATCTCCTCCCACAGCCCGTGTACACTCTCCCCTATCATGGACTCTCCCCACCCATTTAATCTCCTCCCACAGCCCGTGTACACTCTCCCCTATCATGGACTCTCCCCACCCATTTAATCTCCTCCCACAGCCCGTGTGCACTCTCCCCTATCATGGACTCTCCCCACCCATTTAATCCCCTCCCACAGCCCCGTGTACACTCTCCCCTATCATGGACTCTCCCCTATCATGGACTCCCCCCACCCATTTAATCCCCTCCCACAGCCCCGTGTACACTCTCCCCTATCATGGACTCCCCCCACCCATTTAATCCCCTCTATTAATTCCCAGACTGGAGTCTCTGGGTGTTTCTGCACCTCTCTGACGTGTCCAGACCGACCCCCTGTGCGTGGGGTGCGGCCCCTTTAAGAGATTCGAACTGAGAGAAAAAAAAACGCCCTTTGGCCCTCGGCAGCCACCGTCCTGGCTGGAGCGACTGCGCAGAGGCGGAAGTAAGGAACCCGGAAGTATTGCACCCGGAAGTGCTGAACCCGGAAGTGATGAAGACAGCCCCCCCCATCAGGGCGCAGATTTCACTCTAAAGTTTTTTAAA
Source organism: Heptranchias perlo (assembly GCF_035084215.1). NCBI lineage: Eukaryota > Metazoa > Chordata > Chondrichthyes > Hexanchiformes > Hexanchidae > Heptranchias > Heptranchias perlo. The sequence continues at coordinate 23,135 of NW_027138334.1, read as the reverse complement.
GTTTATTTTTTACATTTAAAACTTCAAATTGCAAAAATCAACCAGGTGCATTTCTGCTAAACAGCATTAATCTTTTTATTATCTGCCACAGTGTCAATGGGGCAGGTTTGAGGGAGGGGGTCTATTCAACCAGGTGTGGCTGCACCTCTGCAGGAGGAGAGGGAGGGAGAGAGGGAGAGGTGGAGATGGTTTAAGGAGGGAATTCCAGAGCTTGGGGCCCGGCGGCTGAAGGCACGGCCACTGAATTGGAGGAGCGCGGAGAGTGTCGGTGGGGTCTATTCAACCAGGTGTGGCTGCACCTCTGCAGGAGGAGAGGGAGGGAGAGGTGGAGATGGTTTCGGGAGGGAATTCCAGAGCTTAGGGCCCGGCTCCCGATGGACGCGAGCCCTGAATTGGAGGAGCGCAGAGTGGGTCGGGGGTCTATTCAACCAGGTATGGCTGCACCTCTGCAGGAGGAGAGTGAGTGAGGGAGGGAGGGAGGGAGGTGGAGATGTTTTAAGGAGGGAATTCCAGAGCTTAGGGCCCGGCTCCCGACGGACGCGAGCCCCAAATCGGAGGAGCGTAGAGTGGGTCGGAGGGGCAGGAGGAGGAGGAGGAGGAGGAGGAGGGAGAGGGAGGCGAGGGCGTTTGCACTCGAGGGTGGAGAATTTTAAAACCGAGGCGTTTCCGGACCGGGTGCCAGTGTGGGTCAGCCAGCACAGGGAGGGGACGATGGGTGAACGGGACTCGGGATACGAGGAGGGGGGGCAGCAGATGGGGGCAAGACTGGAATTCGGCCGGGATCCCATTGGAATAAATAGTCTGGAGGGGGGCAGAGCGCACGGGTGAGGGCTGCGGGAGGAGATTAAATGGGCCGGTGGAGTCCACGATAGGGGAGAGCGTCGGTGGGCTGGAACCTGGGGTGCGCAGAAGGCCCGAGTCTGGCTTGCGATGCCCCGCGCAGTTGAATAACCGGCGGGGGCGACTGACTTCTCCCCTCCTCTTTCAGAGCCGGTGGTGACGTCGGGCGGGGCCCCCCTCCGCATGCTGCTCCGGAGAGTCCGTCTGCTCCGCCGACCCCTGGGACTGGGACCGAGCCCCCGACCCCTGATGGAGCTGTCGTCTGTCGTCTCCGCCCTCGACCGGCTGGCGCCCCCGTCTCTGGCCGCCAGCTGGGACAACGTGGGCCTGCTGGTGGAGCCCAGCGCCCCTCATGTCGTCCGCACCCTGCTGCTGACCAACGACCTGACGGAGGAGGTGATGGAGGAGGCGCTCGGCCTCCCGGCCCAGTTCATCTTGGCGTACCATCCCCCGCTTTTCCGCCCCCTCCGACGGGTCACCATGGCGACCTGGAAGGAGCGGCTAATTGTCCGGGCACTGGAGAATCGGGTGGCCATTTACTCCCCGCATACAGCGTTCGATGCCCTGCCTGACGGGGTAAATGACTGGCTGGCAAGGGGGCTCGGTGAGTACAGCACAGGGTGAGATACAGAGTAAAGCTCCCTCTACACTGTCCCATCAAACACTCCCAGGGCAGGTACAGGGTTAGATACAGAGTAAAGCTCCCTCTACACTGTCCCATCAAACACTCCCAGGGCAGGTACAGTGTTAGATACAGAGTAAAGCTCCCTCTACACTGTCCCATCAAACACTCCCAGGGGCAGGTACAGGGTTAGATACAGAGTAAAGCTCCCTCTACACTGTCCCGTCAAACACTCCCAGGGCAGGTACAGGGTTAGATACAGAGTAAAGCTCCCTCTACACTGTCCCATCAAACACTCCCAGGGCAGGTACAGGGTGAGATACAGAGTAAAGCTCCCTCTACACTGTCCCGTCAAACACTCCCAGGGCAGGTACAGGGTTAGATACAGAGTAAAGCTCCCTCTACACTGTCCCATCAAACACTCCCAGGGCAGGTACTGGGTTAGATACAGAGTAAAGCTCCCTCTACACTGTCCCGTCAAACACTCCCAGGGCAGGTACAGGGTTAGATACAGAGTAAAGCTCCCTCTACACTGTCCCATCAAACACTCCCAGGGCAGGTACAGGGTTAGATACAGAGTAAAGCTCCCTCTACACTGTCCCATCAAACACTCCCAGGGCAGGTACAGGGTTAGATACAGAGTAAAGCTCCCTCTGCACTGTCCCTATGGGCTCCTCACTCTCCCTCTCTCTCTGCCTCACATGCTCTCTCTCCCTCTCAGGCGACTGTTCAACCATCCCTCTCACGACCTCCACGAGTGACTCCTTCCCGACCCCTGCCTCCCGTCGGCTGGACGTGACTGTACCAGCCTCCTTCGACTCTGCCTCACTGTTGGCCCGGTTCCGGGCGATGGACGGGATCAGCGTCGTCACGGCTACCGTCAGGTACCGGAATTTTCTAGCCTTCGGTCGTTTGCTGGGTGGGTGGGGGCTATTCGACTGTGGGGGGCATCGCGGGGCTCCCTCGACAGGCCGCCTGGCCCAGCCCGGGCCCATTCCTGCTCCGCGGTTCCCAGCACGCCCTCTCCCTCCGCCCTCCCGGCCCACAGCTCTGGGTCGGCTGGAGCGTTTCGCGGGCTGGTCCCCCGTTGCAGCCGGCCGTTTCCTGAATTGGTGTTTTTTTTTTTTCCAATTTCGCTGCGCAGTTCCGGCGTCCGGCTGTCGCTCAGCTGTTCGGAGAAGGCCCTCGTCGAGGCCGTGAGGATGCTCCGGGAGTTCGAGGAGCTGTACCGGACCTTGGAGATCGTCGAGCTGCAGAAGGTGAGGGGAGAGAGTCCCAGCACTGACTGTGTGTAGAACAGGACTGAGTGTCCCAGCACTGACTGTGTGTATAACAGGACTGAGTGTCCCAGCACTGACTGTGTGTAGAACAGGACTGAGTGTCCCAGCACTGACTGTGTGTAGACAGGACTGAGTGTCCCAGCACTGACTGTGTGTAGAACAGGACTGAGTGTCCCAGCACTGACTGTGTGTATAACAGGACTGAGTGTCCCAGCACTGACTGTGTGTATAACAGGACTGAGAGTCCCAGCACTGACTGTGTGTATAACAGGACTGAGTGTCCCAGCACTGACTGTGTGTGTAACAGGACTGAGTGTCCCAGCACTGACTGTGTGTAGAACAGGACTGAGTGTCCCAGCACTGACTGTGTGTATAACAGGACTGAGAGTCCCAGCACTGACTGTGTGTATAACAGGACTGAGTGTCCCAGCACTGACTGTGTATAACAGGACTGAGTGTCCCAGCACTGACTGTGTGTATAACAGGACTGAGTGTCCCAGCACTGACTGTGTGTATAACAGGACTGAGTGTCCCAGCACTGACTGTGTGTATAACAGGACTGAGTGTCCCAGCACTGTGTGTATAACAGGACTGAGTGTCCCAGCACTGACTGTGTGTATAACAGGACTGAGTGTCCCAGCACTGACTGTGTGTATAACAGGACTGAGTGTCCCAGCACTGACTGTGTGTATAACAGGACTGAGTGTCCCAGCACTGACTGTGTGTATAACAGGACCGAGTGTCCCAGCACTGACTGTGTGTATAACAGGACCGAGTGTCCCAGCACTGACTGTGTGTATAACAGGACTGAGTGTCCCAGCACTGACTGTGTGTATAACAGGACTGAGTGTCCCAGCACTGACTGTGTGTGAACAGGACTGAGTGTCCCAGCACTGACTGTGTGTATAACAGGACTGAGTGTCCCAGCACTGACTGTGTGTATAACAGGACTGAGTGTCCCAGCACTGACTGTGTGTATAACAGGACTGAGAGTCCCAGCACTGACTGTGTGTATAACAGGACTGAGAGTCCCAGCACTGACTGTGTGTATAACAGGACTGAGTGTCCCAGCACTGACTGTGTGTATAACAGGACTGAGAGTCCCAGCACTGACTGTGTGTATAACAGGACTGAGAGTCCCAGCACTGACTGTGTGTATAACAGGACTGAGTGTCCCAGCACTGAGTGTGTGTATAACAGGACTGAGTGTCCCAGCACTGACTGTGTGTATAACAGGACTGAGTGTCCCAGCACTGACTGTGTGTATAACAGGACTGAGTGTCCCAGCACTGACTGTGTGTATAACAGGACTGAGAGTCCCAGCACTGACTGTGTGTATAACAGGACTGAGTGTCCCAGCACTGACTGTGTGTATAACAGGACTGAGTGTCCCAGCACTGACTGTGTGTATAACAGGACTGAGTGTCCCAGCACTGACTGTGTGTATAACAGGACTGAGTGTCCCAGCACTGACTGTGTGTATAACAGGACTGAGTGTCCCAGCACTGACTGTGTGTATAACAGGACTGAGTGTCCCAGCACTGACTGTGTGTATAACAGGACTGAGTGTCCCAGCACTGACTGTGTGTATAACAGGACTGAGTGTCCCAGCACTGACTGTGTGTATAACAGGACTGAGTGTCCCAGCACTGACTGTGTGTATAACAGGACTGAGAGTCCCAGCACTGACTGTGTGTATAACAGGACTGAGTGTCCCAGCACTGACTGTGTGTATAACAGGACTGAGAGTCCCAGCACTGACTGTGTGTATAACAGGACTGAGTGTCCCAGCACTGACTGTGTATATAACAGGACTGAGTGTCCCAGCACTGACTGTGTGTGTATAACAGGACTGAGTGTCCCAGCACTGACTGTGTGTATAACAGGACTGAGTGTCCCAGCACTGACTGTGTGTATAACAGGACTGAGTGTCCCAGCACTGACTGTGTGTGTATAACAGGACTGAGTGTCCCAGCACTGACTGTGTGTGTATAACAGGACTGAGTGTCCCAGCACTGACTGTGTGTATAACAGGACTGAGTGTCCCAGCACTGACTGTGTGTATAACAGGACTGAGTGTCCCAGCACTGACTGTGTGTATAACAGGACTGAGTGTCCCAGCACTGACTGTGTGTATAACAGGACTGAGAGTCCCAGCACTGACTGTGTGTGTATAACAGGACTGAGTGTCCCAGCACTGACTCTGTGACCTCTCCTTCGCTGCCCGACAGCCCCCGCTCCCAGACACCGGAATGGGCCGCTTCTGCACCCTGAGGGAGGCGTCCTCCATCCGAACCCTCGTCGAGCGAGTCAAGGATCACCTCGGGCTGCCCCACCTCCGCCTGGCGCTGGGGGCCGGCAGCACGCTGGGTGAGTAATGTCGACTGGCCGGGGTTACGACCCCCGGGCCGGGGGGGCGGCGGGACTGTCACGTGACCTTTGCTGACTGCGCCCTCTCGTTCCAGACTCGATGGTGACGACGGCCGCAGTCTGCGCTGGATCGGGGGCCAGCGTCGTCCGGGACGTCAAGGCCGACCTGTACCTCACCGGTAAGCCCGCCCGCGCCCCGCGCCCACCTCGAGAGACGCGGGGGGGGGGGTCCCGGGGGCCGAGTCTCACCTTGTTTTTCTGTTTCCAGGGGAGATGTCCCATCACGAGGTGCTGGACGCGGTCGCTGCCGGGACGACGGTGATCCTCTGCGAGCACAGCAACTCGGAGCGTGGGTTCCTGACCGAGCTGCGCGACCTCCTCGCCCTCCGCCTCAGCGGCCTCGTCGCGGTCTGCCGGTCGACGGCCGACCGCGACCCCCTCGCCGTGATCTGAGGGGCGGGAGGAGGAGGAGGAGGAGGAGCTCAGAGGCCCTTCTCGATCAGACGATCGCTGCGGTTTGTCGGGGGCTGGGAGAGGGGTCATCTCAACTTGAGCCCGAGGGAGGGAATGGGAGGGGGAAGGGGGGGGGAGGGAGGGAGAGAGAGAGCAAATGGGGGGAGGGAAGGAATGTGAGGAGGGGAGGGAGGGAAGAGAGCGAGTGAGCAAATGGGGGAGGGAGGGAAGGAATGGGAGGGAGGGGAGGGAGGGAGAGAGCGAGCGAGCAAATGGGGGAGGGGGGGGGGAGGGAGGGAAGGAATGGGAGGGAGGGAATGAATGTGAGGAGGGGAGAGAGAGAGAGAGAGAGCGAGCGAATGGGGGAGGGAATGAATGTGAGGAGGGGAGGGAGGGAGGGAGAGAAAGGGAATGAATGTGAGGAGGGGAGGGAGAGAGAGCGCGAATGGGGGAGGGAAGGAATGTGAGATGGGGAGGGAGGGAGAGAGAGAGCGAATGGGGGAGGGAAGGAATGTGAGATGGGGAGGGAGGGAGAGAGAGAGCGAATGGGGGGAGAGGAAGGGAATGAATGTGAGGAGAGGAGGGAGGGAGAGAGAGAGCGAATGGGGGAGGGAAGGAATGTGAGATGGGGAGGGAGGGAGAGAGAGAGCGAATGGGGGAGGGAAGGAATGTGAGGAGGGGAGAGAGGGAGAGGGGAGGGAAGGAGGGAATGTGTGGAGGAAAAAGTGGGGAAGGAAAGTGAGGAGGTGGAGGGAGGGAGGTGAACATGAGAGGGAGGGACGAGAGGGAGGTGCTGAGTGCCGGGGAGGCAGACGGAGGGCGAGCCGGTACGGGGGAGGTATCTCTGTACCTCCATTTTCTCTGTACCCCCGTCCCTCTCCCGTTCTCCAACCATCGCCCTCCCGAAAGTCCCTCCTGTGCCTTCTCCTCCTCCCCCACCCCCAAAGCCCGCTCTTCGAGTGCCAGGGGGCGAGGCCCCTCCAATACCCGGGGTGCGTCTCCCCTCCCTCGGGCTCCCTTCGTACTCGCCCGGCGTTCACCTCCATGGGACGTCCCTCGACTGGCTCCACTCCCCCCTTCGCTGAGAGCAGTCGGGCCTGGTGACTATTTGAACTGTTCTCAAAATAAAAAATGAAACACCGGAGACCAGTAATTGCGTGGTTTATCTGAAGAGGTAATTTTGTGATTTGCAGGATTACAAACGTGAAACAGAGGGGGTTTAACTGGCTGTGATTATACTGAGCGTTCACCGGTCTGGCTCGATTATAGGAGGCGTACAAGAGGCTGGGGGGAGTACGTGAGTTAATCTCCGGCCGAGGGACAGTTTATACACAGGGAGAGACTCTGGCCATGGCCGTACGGCCCGTGTGTGTCTCGGGGTCGGCTCCTGTACGTGTGGAGTACACAGCGGGTATTAGAGAGGGAATCAAGCTGAGTGATGGAGCAGGGGGTATTAGAGAGGGAATCAAGCTGAGTGACGGAGGAGCGGGAATTGGAGAGGGAGTCAAGCTGAGTGAGGGAGCAGCGGGAAATAGAGAGGGAATCAAGCTGAGTGAGGGAGCAGCGGGAAATAGAGAGGGAATCAAGCTGAGTGAGGGAGCAGCGGGTATCGGAGAGGGAGTCAAGCTGAGTGACGGAGGAGCGGGAATTAGAGAGGGAGTCAAGCTGAGTGACGGAGGAGCGGGAATTGGAGAGGGAGTCAAGCTGAGTGACGGAGGAGCGGGAATTAGAGAGGGAGTCAAGCTGAGTGATGGAGGAGCGGGTATTAGAGAGGGAATCAAGCTGAGTGATGGAGGAGCGGGTATTAGAGAGGGAATCAAGCTGAGTGACGGAGGAGCGGGAATTGGAGAGGGAATCAAGCTGAGTGAGGGAGCAGCGGGTATTAGAGAGGGAATCAAGCTGAGTGACGGAGGAGCGGGTATTGGAGAGGGAGTCAAGCTGAGTGATGGAGGAGCGGGTATTGGAGAGGGAATCAAGCTGAGTGACGGAGGAGCGGGAAATAGAGAGGGAATCAAGCTGAGTGACGGAGGAGCGGATATTAGAGAGGGAATCAAGCTGAGTGACGGAGGAGCGGGAATTAGAGAGGGAGTCAAGCTGAGTGATGGAGGAGCGGGAATTAGAGAGGGAGTCAAGCTGAGTGACGGAGGAGCGGGAATTAGAGGGAGTCAAGCTGAGTGACGGAGGAGCGGGAATTAGAGAGGGAATCAAGCTGAGTGACGGAGGAGCGGGTATTAGAGAGGGAGTCAAGCTGAGTGACGGAGGAGCGGGTATTAGAGAGGGAGTCAAGCTGAGTGACGGAGGAGCGGGTATTAGAGAGGGAGTCAAGCTGAGTGACGGAGGAGCGGGAATTAGAGAGGGAATCAAGCTGAGTGATGGAGGAGCGGGAATTAGAGAGGGAATCAAGCTGAGTGACGGAGGAGCGGGAATCAAGCTGAGTGATGGAGGAGCGGGAATTAGAGAGGGAATCAAGCTGAGTGACGGAGGAGCGGGAATTAGAGAGGGAATCAAGCTGAGTGACGGAGGAGCGGGTATTAGAGAGGGAATCAAGCTGAGTGACGGAGGAGCGGGTATTAGAGAGGGAATCAAGCTGAGTGACGGAGGAGCGGGTATTAGAGAGGGAGTCAAGCTGAGTGACGGAGGAGCGGGAATTAGAGAGGGAGTCAAGCTGAGTGATGGAGGAGCGGGTATTAGAGAGGGAATCAAGCTGAGTGACGGAGGAGCGGGAATCAAGCTGAGTGACGGAGGAGCGGGTATTGGAGAGGGAGTCAAGCTGAGTGACGGAGGAGCGGGAATCAGAGAGGGAGTCAAGCTGAGTGACGGAGGAGCGGGAATCAGAGAGGGAGTCAAGCTGAGTGACGGAGGAGCGGGTATTAGAGAGGGAGCCAAGCTGAGTGACGGAGGAGCGGGTATTAGAGAGGGAATCAAGCTGAGTGACGGAGCAGGGGGTATTAGAGAGGGAGTCAAGCTGAGTGACGGAGGAGCGGGTATTAGAGAGGGAATCAAGCTGAGTGACGGAGGAGCGGGTATTAGAGAGGGAATCAAGCTGAGTGACGGAGGAGCGGGAATCAGAGAGGGAGTCAAGCTGAGTGACGGAGGAGCGGGTATTAGAGAGGGAGCCAAGCTGAGTGACGGAGGAGCGGGTATTAGAGAGGGAATCAAGCTGAGTGACGGAGCAGGGGGTATTAGAGAGGGAGTCAAGCTGAGTGACGGAGGAGCGGGTATTAGAGAGGGAGTCAAGCTGAGTGACGGAGGAGCGGGTATTAGAGAGGGAATCAAGCTGAGTGACGGAGGAGCGGGAATTAGAGAGGGAATCAAGCTGAGTGACGGAGGAGCAGATACCGGAGAACGAGACCGAGTGACTCTTTTCCCACGCCCCCTCCGAACTTCGAATGTCTCACGGCCTGGGGCCAGATTTCGACCGGCTACTCCGTACTCGGAGGGAGGGAGGGGAGCCAGACGTCTAGCCGAAAAGCTTGGTGAAGCAGTGATGGCAGTACGGCTTCTCGTTCTGCTCTTTGAAGGTGCCCTTGTTGAGTTGTTTGAGGCAGAAGGCGCAGACAAAGTGCTCGGGGTGGAACTTGTTCCCCATGGCGGTGATACAGCGGCCAGTGATGGGCTTCTCGCAGCCGGAGCACAGCGACCCGCGGTTCTTGTGGTAGTGGGTCTCGCAGAAGGGCTGGCCCGCGTGCTCGAAGAAGCTGCCGTTCACAAAAGGGGTGTAGCAGTCCTGCCGGGGGAGAATTGGGGGGGAAAGAAAGAAAGAGAGAAGGGAACAGCGGTGAGTGGAATTAAGGACTTTCACCGGGCGTTAACGCTGGAACCCGCACGAATCTCCCTCACACCCACCCACAACACCCAGGGGATTAGTTTGGGGAGAGAGCGGGGCAGTGGGATTAGTTTGGGGATCGATACGGGGCTGCGGGGAGAGAGTGGGGCAGTGGGGTCAGTTTGGGGATTGATACAGGGCTATGGGGAGAGAGTGGGGCAGTGGGATTAGTTTGGGGATTGATACAGGGCTATGGGGAGAGAGTGGGGCAGTGGGATTAGTTTGGGGATCGATACAGGGCTATGAGGAGAGAGTGGGGCAGTGGGATTAGTTTGGGGATCGATACAGGGCTATGGGGAGAGAGCGGGGCAGTGGGATTAGTTTGGGGATTGATACAGGGCTATGGGGAGAGAGTGGGGCAGTGGGATTAGTTTGGGGATTGATACAGGGCTATGGGGAGAGAGCGGGGCAGTGGGATTAGTTTGGGGATCGATACAGGGCTATGGGGAGAGAGCGGGGCAGTGGGATTCGTTTGGGGATCGATACAGGGCTATGGGGAGAGAGCGGGGCAGTGGGATTAGTTTGGGGTTTGATACAGGGCTATGGGGAGAGAGCGGGGCAGTGGGATTAGTTTGGGGATCGATACAGGGCTATGGGGAGAGAACATGGCAGTGGGATTAGTTTGGGGATTGATACAGGACCATGGGGAGAGAGCGGGGCAGTGGGGTCAGTTTGGGGATCGATACAGGGCTATGGGGAGAGAGTGGGGCAGTGGGATTAGTTTGGGGATTGATACAGGGCTATGGGGAGAGAGCGGGGCAGTGGGATTAGTTTGGGGATTGATACAGGGCTATGGGGAGAGAGCGGGGCAGTGGGATTAGTTTGGGGATTGATACAGGGCTATGGGGAGAGAGCGGGGCAGTGGGATTAGTTTGGGGATCGATACGGGACTATGGGGAGAGAGCGGGGCAGTGGGATTAGTTTGGGGATCGATACAGGGCTATGGGGAGAGAGTGGGGCAGTGGGATTAGTTTGGGGATCGATACGGGACTATGGGGAGAGAGCGGGGCAGTGGGGTCAGTTTGGGGATCGATACAGGGCTATGGGGAGAGAGTGGGGCAGTGGGATTAGTTTGGGGATCGATACAGGGCTATGGGGAGAGAACAGGGCAGTGGGATTAGTTTGGGGATCGATACAGGACTATGGGGAGAGAGTGGGGCAGTGGGATTAGTTTGGGGATTGATACAGGACTATGGGGAGAGAGTGGGGCAGTGGGATTAGTTTGGGGATTGATACAGGGCTATGGGGAGAGAGTGGGGCAGTGGGATTAGTTTGGGGATCGATACAGGGCTATGGGGGAGAGCGGGGCAGTGGGATTAGTTTGGGGATTGATACAGGGCTATGGGGAGAGAGCGGGGCAGTGGGATTAGTTTGGGGATTGATACAGGGCAATGGGGAGAGAGCGGGGCAGTGGGATTAGTTTGGGGATTGATACAGGGCTATGGGGAGAGAGTGGGGCAGTGGGATTAGTTTGGGGATCGATACAGGACTATGGGGAGAGAGCGGGGCAGTGGGATTAGTTTGGGGATTGATACAGGACTATGGGGAGAGAGCGGGGCAGTGGGATTAGTTTGGGGATTGATACAGGACTATGGGGAGAGAGCGGGGCAGTGGGATTAGTTTGGGGATCGATACGGGGCTATGGGGAGAGAGTGGGGCAATGGGATTAGTTTGGGGATTGATACAGGGCTATGGGGAGAGAGCGGGGCAGTGGGATCAGTTTGGGGATCGATACAGGGCTATGGGGAGAGAGTGGGGCAGTGGGATTAGTTTGGGGATTGATACAGGGCTATGGGGAGAGAGCGGGGCAGTGGGATTAGTTTGGGGATTGATACAGGGCTATGGGGAGAGAGTGGGGCAGTGGGATTAGTTTGGGGATTGATACAGGGCTATGGGGAGAGAGTGGGGCAGTGGGATTAGTTTGGGGATCGATACAGGACTATGGGGAGAGAGTGGGGCAGTGGGATTAGTTTGGGGATTGATACAGGGCTATGGGGAGAGAGCGGGGCAGTGGGATTAGTTTGGGGATTGATACAGGGCTATGGGGAGAGAGTGGGGCAGTGGGATTAGTTTGGGGATTGATACAGGGCTATGGGGAGAGAGTGGGGCAGTGGGATTAGTTTGGGGATCGACACAGGGCTATGGGGAGAGAGCGGGGCAGTGGGATTAGTTTGGGGATTGATACAGGGCTATGGGGAGAGAGCGGGGCAGTGGGATTAGTTTGGGGATTGATACAGGGCTATGGGGAGAGAGCGGGGCAGTGGGATTAGTTTGGGGATTGATACAGGGCTATGGGGAGAGAGTGAGGCAGTGGGATTAGTTTGGGGATTGATACAGGGCTATGGGGAGAGAGCGGGGCAGTGGGATTAGTTTGGGGATCGATACAGGACTATGGGGAGAGAGCGGGGCAGTGGGATTAGTTTGGGGATCGATACAGGGCTATGGGGAGAGAGCGGGGCAGTGGGATTAGTTTGGGGATTGATACAGGGCTATGGGGAGAGAGCGGGGCAGTGGGATTAGTTTGGGGATTGATACAGGGCTATGGGGAGAGAGTGGGGCAGTGGGATTAGTTTGGGGATTGATACAGGGCTATGGGGAGAGAGTGGGGCAGTGGGATTAGTTTGGGGATAGATACAGGGCTATGGGGAGAGAGTGGGGCAGTGGGATTAGTTTGGGGATCGATACAGGGCTATGGGGAGAGAGTGGGGCAGTGGGATTAGTTTGGGGATTGATACAGGGCTATGGGGAGAGAGCGGGGCAGTGGGATTAGTTTGGGGATTGATACAGGGCTATGGGGAGAGAGTGGGGCAGTGGGATTAGTTTGGGGATAGATACAGGGCTATGGGGAGAGAGTGGGGCAGTGGGATTAGTTTGGGGATCGATACAGGGCTATGGGGAGAGAGTGGGGCAGTGGGATTAGTTTGGGGATCGATACAGGGCTATGGGGAGAGAGCGGGGCAGTGGGATTAGTTTGGGGATTGATACAGGGCTATGGGGAGAGAGCGGGGCAGTGGGATTAGTTTGGGGATTGATACAGGGCTATGGGGAGAGAGTGGGGCAGTGGGATTAGTTTGGGGATTGATACAGGACTATGGGGAGAGAGTGGGGCAGTGGGATTAGTTTGGGGGTCGACAAGATGGGCCGAATGGCCTTCTCCTGCGCTGGGAGAATCTGTCAATCAATCAGTCGGAGTCATCGGACTGCTGACCCCGCGACACACTCCCCCTGGAAACCCACCCCCCCCCGTATCGTCCACCCAAAATGGCCGCCGGCATCGCCCGCACAGCAGGATCCCACCCGATTTTTGAACCCCGCCCCGCCCCGCCCCGCTCGCTCACCCGACACACAAAGCACTCCGGGTGCCAGAGGGCGTTGAGGGCCGAGATGTAGTTCTCCAGGATGGCCTGGCTGCAGCCGTGGCAACGGGAGGCGAAGAGGTCGTAGAAATCTTGCCGGCAGTACGGCTTCCCGTCTCGCTCGTGGAAACCTGCGGGGCGGGACGGATGAATCTTAACGTCACGTCCGGCGCGCCATCGGGTCAAAATTAAACGCCTCCCCCCACACACCGCCCGAACACGGACAACGAACCGCAGCCTGGAAAATAGGCCCAAAATGGCCACTGCGGCCTCAGCATCCTGACTGGGTTTAAGGCCCGCCCCCACACCACTGTGCCCCTCTCTGGATTACTGGTCCAGTGACGGACCCACTGCGCCCCTCTGGATTACTAGTCCAGTAACAGACCCACTACACTACTGTACTCCTCTGGATTACTAGTCCAGTAACAGAATCACTACACTACTGTACCCCTCTGGATTACTAGTCCAGTAACAGACCCACTACACTACTGTACCCCTCTGGATTACTAGTCCAGGAACAGATCCAGTGTACCCCTCTGGATTACTAGTCCAGGAACAGATCCAGTGTACCCCTCTGGATTACTAGTCCAGTAACAGACGCAGTGTACCCCTCTGGATTACTAGTCCAGTAACAGATCCAGTGTACCCCTCTGGATTACTAGTCCAGTAACAGAATCACTACACTACTGTACCCCTCTGGATTACTAGTCCAGTAACAGAATCACTGCACTACTGTACCCCTCTGGATTACTAGTCCAGTAACAGAATCACTACACTACTGTACCCCTCTGGATTACTAGTCCAGTAACAGAATCACTGCACTACTGTACCCCTCTGGATTACTAGTCCAGTATCAGAATCACTACACTACTGTACCCCTCTGGATTACTAGTCCAGTAACAGACCCACTGCACTACTGTACCCCTCTGGATTACTAGTCCAGTAACAGACCCACTACACTACTGTACCCCTCTAGATTACTAGTCCAGTAACAGACCCACTACACCACTGTACCCCTCTGGATTACTAGTCCAGTAACAGAACCACTACACTACTGTACCCCTCTGGATTACTAGTCCAGTAACAGAATCACTACACTACTGTACCCCTCTGGATTACTAGTCCAGTAACAGAATCACTACACTACTGTACCCCTCTGGATTACTAGTCCAGTAACAGACCCACGACACTACTGTACCCCTCTGGATTACTAGTACGGTATTAGACCCACGACACTACTGTACCCCTCTGGATTACTAGTCCAGTAACAGACCCACTACACCACTGTACCCCTCTGGATTACTAGTCCAGTAACAGACCCACTACACTACTGTACCCCTCTGGATTACTAGTCCAGTAACAGAATCACTACACTACTGTACCCCTCTGGATTACTAGTCCAGTAACAGACCCACTACACCACTGTACCCCTCTGGATTACTAGTCCAGTATCAGAATCACTGCACTACTGTACCCCTCTGGATTACTAGTCCAGTAACAGACCCACTACACTACTGTACCCCTCTCGATTACTAGTCCAGTAACAGACCCACGACACTACTGTACCCCTCTGGATTACTAGTCCAGTAACAGACCCACTACACCACTGTACCCCTCTGGATTACTAGTCCAGTAACAGACCCACTACACTACTGTACCCCTCTGGATTACTAGTCCAGTAACAGAATCACTACACTACTGTACCCCTCTGGATTACTAGTCCAGTAACAGACCCACTACACCACTGTACCCCTCTGGATTACTAGTCCAGTAACAGACCCACTACACCACTGTACCACTCTGGATTACTAGTCCAGTAACAGAATCACTACACTACTGTACCCCTCTGGATTACTAGTTCAGTAACAGAACCACTACACTACTGTACCCCTCTGGATTACTAGTCCAGTAACAGAATCACTACACTACTGTACCCCTCTGGATTACTAGTCCAGTAACAGACCCACTACACTACTGTACCCCTCTGGATTACTAGTCCAGTAACAGAACCACTACACCACTGTACCCCTCTGGATTACTAGTCCAGTAACAGACCCATTACACCACTGTACCCCTCTGGATTACTAGTCCAGTAACAGAACCACTACACTACTGTACCCCTCTGGATTACTAGTCCAGTAACAGACCCACTGCACTACTGTACCCCTCTGGATTACTAGTCCAGTAACAGAATCACTACACTACTGTACCCCTCTGGATTACTAGTCCAGTAACAGACCCACTGCACTACTGTACCCCTCTGGATTACTAGTCCAGTAACAGATCCAGTGTACCCCTCTGGATTACTGGTCCAGTAACAGATCCAGTGTACCCCTCTGGATTACTGGTCCAGTAACAGATCCAGTGTACCCCTCTGGATTACTGGTCCAGTAACATACCCACTACACTACTGTACCCCTCTGGATTACTAGTCCAGTATCAGATCCAGTGTACCCCTCTGGATTACTGGTCCAGTAACAGATCCAGTGTACCCCTCTGGATTACTAGTCCAGTAACAGATCCAGTGTACCCCTGTGCCAGTGTTACCGAGACCCCTAAATTCGATGCCCAAACCGATAGCCTCCCCTTCGTGTGAGGCCCCGGATACCAGGGGTCAGCCCAGGTCGCCAGTGTCTGAAGCCGGAGGCTCTGTGGACCGTGACCTCCCTCCGATGGGTAGACGGGGGCCCCTGGCAGACGTCTGGGGGACTGGGGATGAAGCGTCTGGCCCTCTCACCGTCCTCTCCGAATGCTCTCCCACACTTGAAGCAACAGAAATGTTGCGGATGCCAGTTCTGGTCCAGAGCAGTCACCATTTTCTGGAGGAGGAGAGAAGAAAGGAAGGGGGAGACTTGGTGTGAAGTAAATCGGCTCTGGCTCGTTCCCCCCCTCCGTCACTCCCTCTGGCTCGTTCCCCCCCTCCGTCACTCCCTCTGGCTCGTTCCCCCCCTCCGTCACTCCCTCTGCCTCGTTCCCCCCCTCCGTCGCTCCCTCTGCCTCGTTCCCCCCCTCCGTCGCTCCCTCTGCCTCGTTCCCCCCCTCCGTCGCTCCCTCTGCCTCGTTCCCCCCCTCCGTCACTCCCTCTGGCTCGTTCCCCCCCTCCGTCACTCCCTCTGGCTCGTTCCCCCCCTCCGTCACTCCCTCTGGCTCGTTCCCCCCCTCCGTCACTCCCTCTGCCTCGTTCCCCTCTTCCCCCCTCCGTCACTCCCTCTGGCTCGTTCCCCCCCTCCGTCACTCCCTCTGGCTCGTTCCCCCCCTCCGTCACTCCCTCTGGCTCGTTCCCCCCCTCCGTCACACCCTCTGCCTCGTTCCCCCCCTCCGTCACTCCCTCCGTCACGCCCTCTGCCTCGTTCCCCCCCTCCGTCACTCCCTCTGGCTCGTTCCCCTCTTCCCCCCTCCGTCACTCCCTCTGGCTCGTTCCCCTCTTCCCCCCTCCGTCACTCCCTCTGCCTCGTTCCCCCCCTCCGTCACACCCTCTGCCTCGTTTCCCCCCTCCGTCACTCCCTCCGTCACGCCCTCTGCCTCGGTCCCCCCCTCCGTCACTCCCTCTGGCTCGTTCCCTTCTTCCCCCCTCCGTCACTCCCTCTGGTTCGTTCCCCCCCTCCGTCACTCCCTCTGCCTCGTTCCCCTCTTCCCCCCTCCGTCACTCCCTCTGCCTCGTTCCCCTCTCACCCCGCTCCTTCACTCCATCTGCCTCGTTCCCCTCTTCCCCCTCCACTCCCTCTGCCTCGTTCCCCTCTTCCCCCTCCACTCCATCTGCCTCGTTCCCCTCTTCCCCCTCCACTCCCTCTGCCTCGTTCCCCTCTTCCCCCCCCTCCACTCCCTCTGCCTCTTCCCCCTCTCCCTCACTCCCTCTGCCTCGTTCCCCGCTCCTCCACTCCCTCTTCCTCGTTCCCCCAGCCTCGTTCCCCGCTCCTCCACTCCTTCTGCCTCGTTCCCCTCTTCCCCCCCCCTCCACTCCCTCTGCCTCGTTCCCCTCTTCTCCCCTCCCTCCTCCACTCCCTCTGCCTCGTTCCCCTCTTCCCCGCTCCTCCACTCCCTCTTCCTCGTTCCCCACTTCCCCTCCTCCTCCATTCCCTCTGCCTCGTTCCCCTCTTCCCCTTCTCCTCCACTCCCTGTGCCTCGTTCCCCTCTTCCTCTACTCCCTCTGCCTCGTTCCCCTCTTCCCCTTCTCCTCCACTCCCTGTGCCTCGTCCCCCTCTTCCTTCACTCCCTCTGCCTCGTTCCCCTCTTCCCCCTCCTCCACTCCCTCTGCTTCGTTCCCCTCCTCCCCCCTCTGCCTCGTTCCCCTCTTCCCCTCCTCCCCCCTCTGCATCGTTCCCCTCTTCCCCTCCTCCCCACTTTGCCTCGTTCTCCTCTCCTCCACTCCCTCTTCCTCGTTCCCCACTTCCCCTCCTCCTCCATTCCCTCTGCCTCGTTCCCCTCTTCCCCTTCTCCTCCACTCCCTGTGCCTCGTTCCCCTCTTCCTCTACTCCCTCTGCCTCGTTCCCCTCTTCCCCTTCTCCTCCACTCCCTGTGCCTCGTCCCCCTCTTCCTTCACTACCTCTGCCTCGTTCCCCTCTTCCCCCTCCTCCACTCCCTCTGCTTCGTTCCCCTCCTCCCCCCTCTGCCTCGTTCCCCTCCTCCCCTCCTCCCCCCTCTGCATCGTTCCCCTCTTCCCCTCCTCCCCCCTTTGCCTCGTTCTCCTCTCCTCCACTCCCCTCTGCCTCGTTCCCCTCTTCCCCCCTCCTCCACTCCCTCTGCCTCGTTCCCCTCTTCCCCCCTCCTCCACTCCCTCTGCCTCGTTCCCCTCTTCCCCTCCTCCCCCCTCTGCATCGTTCCCCTCTTCCCCTCCTCCCTCTGCCTCGTTCCACACTCCTCCACTCCCTCTGCTTCTTTCCCCTCTTCCCCTTCTCCTCCACTCCCTCTGCCTCGTTCCCCTCTTCACTCCCTCTGCCTCGTTCCCCTCTTCACTCCCTCTTCCTCACTCCCTCTGCCTCGTTCCCCTCTTCTCCCCTCGCTCCTCCACTCCTTCTGCCTCGTTCCCCTCTTCTCCCCTCGCTCCTCCACTCCCTCTGCCTCGTTCCCCTCTTCTCCCCTCGCTCCTCCACTCCTTCTGCCTCGTTCCCCTCTTCTCCCCTCGCTCCTCCACTCCCTCGTTCCTCCAGCCTCGTTCCCCGCTCCTCCACTCCTTCTGCCTCGTTCCCCTCCTCCTCCACTCCCTGTGCCTCGTTCCCCTCTTCCCCTCCTCCTCCACTCCCTCTGCCTCGTTCCCCACTCCTTCACTCCCTCTGCCTCGTTCCCCTCTTCCCCCTCCACTCCCTCTGCCTCATTCCCCCTTCCCCTTCTCCTCCAGTCCCTCTGCCTCGTTCTCCTCTTCCCCTATCCTCCACTCCCTCTGCCTCGTTCCCCTCTTCGTCACTCCCTCTGGCTCGTTCCCCTCTTCCCCTTCTCCTCCACTCCCTCTGCCTCGTTCCCCTCTTCCCCCCTCCTTCACTCCCTCTGCCTCGTTCCCCTCTCCCCCCGCTCCTTCACTCCCTCTGCCTCGTTCCCCTCTTCCCCCTCTCCCTCACTCCCTCTGCCTCGTTCCCCTCTTCCCCCCTCTCCCTCACTCCCTCTGCCTCGTTCCCCTCTTCCCCCTCTCCCTCACTCCCTCTGCCTCGTTCCCCTCTTCCCCCTCTCCCTCACTCCCTCTGCCTTGTTCCCCTCTTCCCCCTCTCCCTCACTCCCTCTGCCTCGTTCCCCTCTTCCCCGCTCCTCCACTCCCTCTGCCTCGTTCCCCTCTCCCCCCCTCCGTCACTCCCTCTGCCTCGTTCCCCTCTTCCCCCGCTCCTTCACTCCCTCTGCCTCGTTCCCCTCTTCCCCCTCTCCCTCACTCCCTCTGCCTCGTTCCCCTCTTCCCCCTCTCCCTCACTCCCTCTGCCTCGTTCCCCTCTTCCCCCTCTCCCTCACTCCCTCTGCCTCGTTCCCCTCTTCCCCCTCTCCCTCACTCCCTCTGCCTTGTTCCCCTCTTCCCCCTCTCCCTCACTCCCTCTGCCTCGTTCCCCTCTCCCCCCCTCCGTCACTCCCTCTGCCTCGTTCCCCTCTCCCCCCCCCCTTCACTCCCTCTGCCTCGTTCCCCTCTCCCCCTCTCCTCCACTCCCTCTGCCTCGTTCCCC
The DNA here is from genome assembly GCF_035084215.1 of Heptranchias perlo. Classification (NCBI taxonomy): domain Eukaryota; kingdom Metazoa; phylum Chordata; class Chondrichthyes; order Hexanchiformes; family Hexanchidae; genus Heptranchias; species Heptranchias perlo. The sequence goes on along the minus strand of NW_027138334.1, from coordinate 4,251 downwards.
TCTCCCCCCCCTTCACTCCCTCTGCCTCGTTCCCCTCTCCCCCCCCCCTCCTTCACTCCCTCTGCCTCGTTCCCCTCTCCCCCTCTCCTTCACTCCCTCTGCCTCGTTCCCCGCTCCTTCACTCCCTCGTTCCCCTCTTCCCCCTCTCCCTCACTCCCTCTGCCTCGTTCCCCTCTTCCCCCCTCCTCCACTCCCTCTGCCTCGTTCACCTCGTTCCCCTCTCCTCCACTCCCTCTGCCTCGTTCCCCTCTTCTCCCCTCCGCCACTCCCTCTGCCTCGTTCCCCTCTTCCCCCTCCACTCCCTCTGCCTCGTTCCCCTCTTCCCCCTCCACTCCCTCTGCCTCGTTCCCCTCTTCCCCCTCCACTCCCTCTGCCTCGTTCCCCTTTCCCCCTCCTCCACTCTCTCTGCCTCGTTCCCCTTTCCCCCTCCTCCACTCCCTCTGCCTCGTTCCCCTTTCCCCCTCCTCCACTCCCTCTGCCTCGTTCCCCTCTTCCCCCCTCCTCCACTCCCTCTGCTTCGTTCCCCTCTTCCCCCTCCACTCCCTCTGCCTCATTCCCCTCTTCTCCCCTCCGCCACTCCCTCTGCCTCGTTCCCCTCTTCCCCCTCCACTCCCTCTGCCTCGTTCCCCTCTTCCCCCTCCACTCCCTCTGCCTCGTTCCCCTTTCCCCCTCCTCCACTCTCTCTGCCTCGTTCCCCTTTCCCCCTCCTCCACTCCCTCTGCCTCGTTCCCCTTTCCCCCTCCTCCACTCCCTCTGCCTTGTTTCCCTCTGCCTCGTTCCCCCCTCCTCCACTCCCTCTGCCTTGTTCCCCTCTCCCCCGCTCCTCTACTCCCTCTGCCTCGTTCCCCTCTTCCCCCTCCACTCCCTCTGCCTCATTCCCCCTTCCCCTTCTCCTCCAGTCCCTCTGCCTCGTTCTCCTCTTCCCCTATCCTCCACTCCCTCTGCCTCGTTCCCCTCTTCCCCCTCCACTCCCTCTGCCTCATTCCCCCTTCCCCTTCTCCTCCACTCCCTCTGCCTCGTTCCCCTCTCCCCCCGCTCCTTCACTCCCTCTGCCTCGTTCCCCTCTTCGTCACTCCCTCTGCCTCGTTCTCCTCTTCCCCTTCTCCTCCACTCCCTCTGCCTCGTTCCCCTCTCCCCCCGCTCCTTCACTCCCTCTGCCTCGTTCCCCTCTTCCCCCTCTCCCTCACTCCCTCTGCCTCGTTCCCCTCTTCCCCCTCTCCCTCACTCCCTCTGCCTCGTTCCCCTCTTCCCCCTCTCCCTCACTCCCTCTGCCTCGTTCCCCTCTTCCCCCTCTCCCTCACTCCCTCTGCCTTGTTCCCCTCTTCCCCCTCTCCCTCACTCCCTCTGCCTCGTTCCCCTCTTCCCCGCTCCTCCACTCCCTCTGCCTCGTTCCCCTCTCCCCCCCTCCGTCACTCCCTCTGCCTCGTTCCCCTCTTCCCCTCTCCTCCACTCCCTCTGCCTCGTTCCCCTCTCCCCCCCCCCCTCCTTCACTCCCTCTGCCTCGTTCCCCTCTCCCCCTCTCCTCCACTCCCTCTGCCTCGTTCCCCTCTCCCCCCTTCACTCCCTCTGCCTCGTTCCCCTCTCCCCCCGCTTCACTCCCTCTGCCTCGTTCCCCTCTCCCCCCCCTCCTTCACTCCCTCTGCCTCGTTCCCCTCTCCCCCCCCTTCACTCCCTCTGCCTCGTTCCCCTCTCCCCCCCCTCCTTCACTCCCTCTGCCTCGTTCCCCTCTCCCCCTCTCCTTCACTCCCTCTGCCTCGTTCCCCGCTCCTTCACTCCCTCGTTCCCCTCTTCCCCCTTTCCCTCACTCACCTCTGCCTCGTTCCCCTCTTCTCCCCTCCTCCACTCCCTCTGCCTCGTTCACCTCGTTCCCCTCTCCTCCACTCCCTCTGCCTCGTTCCCCTCTTCTCCCCTCCGCCACTCCCTCTGCCTCGTTCCCCTCTTCCCCCTCCACTCCCTCTGCCTCGTTCCCCTCTTCCCCCTCCACTCCCTCTGCCTCGTTCCCCTCTTCCCCCTCCACTCCCTCTGCCTCGTTCCCCTCTTCCCCCTCCACTCCCTCTGCCTCGTTCCCCTCTTCCCCCTCCACTCCCTCTGCCTCGTTCCCCTTTCCCCCTCCTCCACTCTCTCTGCCTCGTTCCCCTTTCCCCCTCCTCCACTCCCTCTGCCTCGTTCCCCTTTCCCCCTCCTCCACTCCCTCTGCCTCGTTCCCCTCTTCCCCCCTCCTCCTGCTTCGTTCCCCTCTTCCCCCTCCACTCCCTCTGCCTCATTCCCCTCTCACCCCGCTCCTTCACTCCCTCTGCCTCGTTCCCCTCTTCCCCCTCCACTCCCTCTGCCTCGTTCCCCTCTTCCCCCGCTCCTTCACTCCCTCTGCCTCGTTCCCCTCTTCCCCCGCTCCTTCACTCCCTCTGCCTCGTTCCCCTCTTCCCCTCCTCCCCCCTCTGCCTCGTTCTCCTCTCCTCCCTCTGCCTCGTTCCCCTCTTCCCCCTCCTTCACTCTCTGCCTCATTCCCCTCTTCCCCCCTCCTCCACTCCCTCTGCCTTGTTTCCCTCTGCCTCGTTCCCCTCTTCCCTCTCCTCCACTCCCTCTGCCTCGTTCCCCTCTTCCCCCTCTCCTCCACTCCCTCTGCCTCGTTCCCCTCTTCCCCTCTCCTCCACTCCCTCTGCCTCGTTCCCCTCTCCCCCCGCTCCTTCACTCCCTCTGCCTCGTTCCCCTCTTCCCCCTCCACTCCCTCTGCCTCGTTCCCCTCTTCCCCCGCTCCTTCACTCCCTCTGCCTCGTTCCCCTCTTCCCCTCCTCCCCCTCTGCCTCGTTCCCCTCTTCCCCTCCTCCCCCCTCTGCCTCGTTCTCCTCTCCTCCCTCTGCCTCGTTCCCCTCTTCCCCCTCCTCCACTCCCTCTGCCTTGTTTCCCCCTGCCTCGTTCCCCTCTTCCCTCTCCTCCACTCCCTCTGCCTCGTTCCCCTCTCCTCCACTCCCTCTGCCTCATTCCCCTCTCCTCCACTCCCTCTGCCTCGTTCCCCTCTTCCCCCTCTCCTCCACTCCCTCTGCCTCTTTCCCCTCTTCCCCCTCTCCTCCACTCCCTCTGCCTCGTTCTCCTCTTCCCCCCCTCCTCCACTCCCTCTCCCCCTCTCCTCCACTCCCTCTGTCTCGTTCCTCGCCACTCCCTCTGCCCCCTTCCCCCTTTCCCCCTCCCTCTCACCCACCCCTCCGCCTCGCTCCCTCCCCCCCTCCCCTGCGAGTGATTCTCACGGCGGCGAGACGGGCCGCCCCTCCGAGTGTCTGCGGGCTCCGTGTACTCACGTCCATGATGGGCTCGTTGCATTGCCCGCAGTGCGGGGAGAAGAGGGACCAGTAATCCTTCTCGCAGTACGGAAGCCCTTCCTTCTCGAAGAAATTGCTCCCTCCTATCTCCTTCTGGCAGCGGGCGCACACAAAATGCTCGGGGTGCCAAGCCTGGCCGAGGGCAGTCACCAGCTGTCAGAGGAGGGACCAACAGCATCAGACAGACGGTCGAGGGTTCGAGCCCCGCACGCGCTCCAGAGACTCGAGCCCCGTAATCCAGGACGACACTCCCCGGTTGCCCCGGTACCGAGGGAGCGCCGCGCTGTCGGAGGGTCGGTGCCGAGGGAGCGCCGCGCTGTCGGAGGGTCGGTGCCGAGGGACCGCCGCGCTGTCGGAGGGTCGGTGCCGAGGGAGCGCCGCGCTGTCGGAGGGTCGGTGCCGAGGGAGCGCCGCGCTGTCGGAGGGTCGGTGCCGAGGGAGCGCCGCGCTGTCGGAGGGTCGGTGCCGAGGGAGCGCCGCACTGTCGGAGGGTCAGTACTGAGGGAGCGCCGCACTGTCGGAGGGTCAGTACTGAGGGAGCGCCGCACTGTCGGAGGGTCGGTACCGAGGGAGCGCCGCGCTGTCGGAGGGTCGGTGCCGAGGGAGCGCCGCGCTGTCGGAGGGTCGGTACCGAGGGAGCGCCGCGCTGTCGGAGGTGCCGTCTTTCGGATGAGACGTTAAACCGAGGGCCCCGTCTGCCCCCCTCAGGTGGACGTAAAATCCCACGGCCACTATTGGAAGAAGAGCAGGGGGGAGTTCTCCCCCGGTGTCCTGGGGCCGATATTTATCCCTCGACCAACATCACTAAAAAAAAAACAGATGATCCGGGTCATTCTCACATTGCTGTTTGTGGGATCTTGCTGTGCGCAAAATGGCAGCCGCGTTTCCCACATTACAACAGTGACCGCATGCGAAAAAAGTCCTTCATGGGGCTGTA
>NW_027138333.1:2500-56968 GCF_035084215.1 Heptranchias perlo | reverse complement strand
TAATGCACGGTGTTCAATATACTGGATATAAAATGGTGAGGGAGGCACATATTCTCCATTGGTGGGATGGAATTTGCCAAAGTGGGAGATTGGAAGAGAGCTTGGGTGGGTGTTTTCATGTCACGCATCACGTCCACTGTGTGGTGGCGATAAAGATCAATAGGATGTTGCTTCAACTCCCCAGCAGTCACCCTGCTTCTGTAGCGCTCGAGTGTACTGTGGATAAGGGGATAATCCAGGCCCTCGAGACGATGCAGAGAAGAACGAGGAGGCTGCTGCCCAGTGTGAGGGGTGTGAGATATGACTGGATAATGAGCTGGTATTCCACACCCTGGAAGAGATCTCAGAGCGACATCAGAGAGATCTGGGAGTGAGTGGATGGAGAGGGTAAACTCAACAGTATTTTTAGAAACACTGGAGCATCAGAACAAGGGGGTGAGCTCAGGGTGAGACATGTTTAGGGCAGACATCAGAAAGTATTTCTTTTTACGCAGGTGGAATGGGTTGTCAGGAATTATGGCTTAGGCCAAAGCCCTGGCAGGGTGAGGTCGCTCTTGAGTGATAATGTCCATCTGGTTATGTTGTCCCTCCTGAGGAATCAGAGTAGTTCAGCCTGTTTGGAAAGTGATCTGCACAGAATCCCACCATGCTAATAAAATAAATTCCCCCAAAAGACATTTAAATGGCTGAGTGGCAGCTGGACTAGACAGTGTAAAATGAAAAGGATTGCAGCCACTGTGAAAGGGTTGAGGCTAATCCTTTGTGCATGTGTACTGATCCTGTCCTTCAATTTCAGGCATATCTAACAGATTACCTCCGTCAGTTTGCACAGCAGCCCTGCTACAGTCCGTTTTCTGATCACCTCAATGAAAAGGAGAAGAGAGTTCTACGTTCGATTGGCATTTAAGATAACCTGGAAGAGACATGAACCCCATTTTTACTGGGTCACTGACTGACACTCAGATCAGTCATCGTGTAACGCTGCCGCTTCCTGTGCCAGTTGCTCATTTTATGGGGAGAAAAATCTGATTTCATCGTAGCCTTTTTTCATCACGACTCCAAGCAATTGAACTGCAGGGGCTTGACTGAGGATGAATGGTTTAATTCAAGGAAGCACACGAGCCTGTTCGAGTTTCTGCAGCTGTGCTGTTGGGGACTGGAGGAAACCTGTGTGCTGTGAAGCAGGTTCTATCACGAGGCAGTGCTGTCATTTTGGAACCTGCAGGGTGCCTAGGAGCAGCCCCGGTTTAACTCTGTTTTTGCTACAGGATACAAACATTAGGTTACGTTGTGCACTTAAAGAAGTGGGATGAAGATTGAAGCTTTGTGAAACATTTTGTTTTGCAGTTGTCCTGGTATTCGATCTGAACTGTTGTGACTGAGTGCTCTACCACTGAGGTGGTATTGGTTGCAGCTGGGTTAACTCTTTGGGGTGAGATGTGCTGTGTTCCAGGACACTTGTCTGCTCTGTTTCCATTCGGGAAAGGAGAAACAAATAAAATACAGTAAAAGGATATGCACTTTGTAATCTCGTTGAACCAGGACTGCTCCAGAGCGGGCTTCGAGACTGGAGTGCCCTGCCTACATTTCTGGCAAAAGCTCTTCGTACCATGTTGTTTGGGGTTGGGGACATTTCTTATACACACTGTATTCTTTCTCCTGTGTTAGGAACAGAACTGACACTCAACCCTATTTGTAAGAGGAACGTGGAACCTTGGACTTGAGAATAAACCATCTGATCAATAAGTTAGGGCGAGGTTCTGGTATTAAGCCCACACAGCAATTGGTCTCATTGGGAGCTGAAACTATCCAGAGTTGGAATCGACTTACTGTGCTGCTTATGAGAAGTGGAAGTTGGCTCAGAGTCAGCAGAGCTTTAAACCACTGCCCACAGGGGGAGAGAAGGCTGCTCCCTGGTTGGATTTCAACCAAGTGGAGACAGACCTTTTCTACCAATCAGGCCACCCGTCTGGGAGGTTTAACGGGTTGAGGCTCAAGCTCATCAGTTTTCAGGGGACAAGGAGGGAGTGGGGACGCAAGGGGAGAATTATAGAAAGTTACGGCACAGAAGGAGTCCATTCGGCCCATCCGTGTCCGTGCCGGCTGAAAAAGATATTCAGCCTAAACCCAATTTCCAGCTCTTGGTCCGTAGCCCTGTAGGTCACGGCTCTTCAGGTCTCATCCAGTTGAGGGTTTCTGCCTCTCCCACCCTTTCAGGCAGTGAGTTCCAGACTCCCACCGTCCTCTGGGTGAAAAAATTTCTCCTCAGCTCCCCTCTAATCCTTCTACCAATTACTTTAAATCTCTGCCCCCTGGTCACTGACCCCACTGCTAAGGGAAATAGGTCCTCCCCATCCACTCTATCTAGTTCCGTCATAATTTTATATACCTCAATTAAATCTCCCCTCAGCCTCCTTTGTTCCAAAGAAAACAACCCCAGCCTATCCAATCTTTCCTCATAGCTAAAATTCTCCAGTCCTGGCAACATCCTCGTAAATCTCTGCACCCTCTCTGATGCAGTCACATCTTTCCTGTAATGTGGTGACCAGAACTGTACACAGTACTCAAGCTGTGGCCTAACTAGTGTTTTATACAGTTCTAGCATAACTTCCCTGCTCTTATAGTCTCTGCCTCAGCTAATAAAGGAAAGTATCCTGTATGCCTTTTTAATCACCTCATCACCTGTCCTGGTACCTTCAGGGATCTGTGGACATGCACTCCAAGGTCCCTCACTTCCTCTACACCTCTCAGTATCCTCCCATTTATTGTGTATTCCCTTGCCTTGTTTGCTCTCCCCAAATGCATTACCTCACACTTCTCCGGATTGAATTCCATTTGTCACTTTTCTGCCCACCTGACCAGTCCATTGATATCTTCCTGCAGTCTTCAGCTTTCCTCCTCACTATCAACAACATGGCCAATTTTTGTCTCATCTGCAAACTTCTTAATCATGCCCCCTACATTTAAGTCTAAATCATTAATGTATATCTCAAAAAGCAAGGGACCTAATACTGAGCCCTGCGGAACCCCACTGGAAATAGCCTTCCAGTCACAAAAACACCTGTCGACCATTACCCTTTGCTTTCTGCCACTGAGCCAATTTTAGATCTAACTTTCCCTTGGATCACATGGACTTTTACTTTTTTTGAGTACAGTCTGCCATGTGGGACCTTGTCAAAAGCCTTTCTATGTACTGTGGATGTTTCTTATATATGGGGTAAGAGAGGGTCTCAGCTTTTTGCATGGATGGTCTGCGAGGTTTTGCAATTCTCCTGTGGGGCAGGGGGTGTTAGACTTCTCGGTGTATTGTGGATCATATTTCTGTGTAATCATGCAGCCCACTCACTGGCGTTGCAGGAGTATCCGATCCCCAGCTCCTGAGTGTTGTTGGGACTGGTGGTTTCAGTGCATTAGAATCTGAAGTTGCATCTCAGGCAGAATTGGAAAGCAGTGTTTCAGCTGCTGAGGTAGTGTTGGAAGAAGCGTTCACCTCAGTCATCCCTGTGGACTGTTTTCTTCCCATCCCTAAATGTAATGTTTAAATTTGCCTCTGACCTGTACTGACCTTCATTGTATGCAGAGGGTGGAGGTGTTTCAAAGAGATGTGATTTAGGCACTGTGTAAGTGCAGATCTATCCTCGACACTATCGGGTTATATTGGATGACCAGTCCCTCAAAAACGAACGCTGGGATCGCGGTACAATGCAGGCAGAACTTAACATTCGTCAGTCGGTGCGTGCAGCCAATGCTACCTGTGCTGTCCGGCCCCGATATCAGGAGTGGCTCACACTTCTCAAAGGCAGCCTGCACCTCTTAAAGGGGAGGAGCACTGTGACTGCAGGAGTGGTGGAAGTCAATTGTAAACTGAATCTGTGCTGCAATATGCCGAAGAATGGCTGTGCCTGTGAGAGAGCGTGCTCGATGGTTCTCCGATGCACTGGAGAGCTTGGTGCAAGAGGTGGAGAGAAAGAGGGGCATCCTATATCTGCAGGGGCAGGAGGCCCTCCAGACATATGCTCAAGAGGCAGTAGGAGAAAGTAGTGCACGAAGTCAATGCCAGGATCATAGCTCCAAGAACATGGATGTAGTGCAGGAAGACACTCAGCGATTTGACATGAGCGGTCAAGGTGAGTGAGGTCAACTGTTAAGTGGCGTCTCCCACCAACTGCACCATGCACTACACCCCCATCACCCACATACCAACAAACTCTTTCCATCAGTACTCAACTCTTCCAATCAGATGCTTTATCTCACTCTCACAAATTACTACTGTTGCAAGCCACACACCCACATCTCACAGGTCACACACACACTGGAGCTATTCAACCATGACAGCCACATCACCCAAACATCTTGCAGGAGAAGGTGACGCATAACAGTAGGCAGCAGGAAAGACCTGGGGGAGGATAGGCACGTCCTCACCCCCCCCCCCCCCCCCCCCCCCTTGCTGGCCATCATTGGACGGGCTGTCACAGAGGCCGTGCCACTGGCGGTGCTGGAGGGATTGATGATGAGGGTCTCTGCACATCTAATCTTCCTCTTCCCTTCCCACTTCTCCCTCATCCCACAATCTTTTCTGACTCATGTGCGGAGATGGTGTAAGCACTGACTTCTTACTTTCTCCTCTCCCCTCACCACAACTCTACCCGTGTCCCTTTGTCATTGCAGAGACCCTGGAACTGGAACCAGTACCGTCAGAGGAGGCAGAGGAAGATGACAGTGATGATGCAGACACACTGTCACTCGATCTTACACGCACAGCCACCAGCTCAGCTACTGGCAATGTGCATCGTTTATGGGCTAGGACAGAAGAGGGACCTGCACGTGGTGAGACGCCGGGCACAAGTGCTCAGGAGCCGGGGTGGGAGGAAAGGATACTACAGGTTCCAGCTCGCCAGAGGGCGAGGTCGCTCACTAGTTCTGCTGCAGAGGAGTCAGATGGTGACTTAGATGGGCCAGGCTACAGAAGGCGACTGATGGGCGTACACAACCAAATGCTTGGTGCACTGGAAAGCCTGCTAGAAAGCCTGCGCAATGTCAAGGGGCATGGAAGAGTCCAGCTCCAACTTGGCACAGGGCTTTGCGCAGAGCATAGAGCCCATCCTTTCCAACATGGAACAAGTGGTCACCTCCATCAGCACGTGTGGAACCCACCATGATGCAGCATCTGATTACCAATGTCACGGCTTCCATTGCAGCACAATCATCTGCCATCCAAGGTCTGACTGCTGCATTTGCAGCTCAGACTGCTGCTATCATGGCTCTGGGTAACACTGTGGAAAGGGGCTTCCTGGGGGTCATAGCAATCCGTTTTCCATCAGATCACAGGGATTGCTGAGGCTCTGCCCCGGGAGAGTGGCAGTGGCGCCATGGGAGACGAATCTGCTGTCCTCTCTCAGAATGACCATTCCTGCTCCCACTCCGCCAGTGCCCTTGCTGTTGCCTTTCGGCCAGCCAGCCCAGACTGCTGAAGCCCAGGCCGAGATGGTGCAGTCTGAAGCCAGGCCCTCCAGGCCCAGAGCTGCTCAAGGTCGTCCTCCAAGGCCATCTGCACACTCCTCCGTTGAAGGTCAGCAGCCTCCCACCACCCATGCTTCAGCCACTGGGGAAGCACCTTGTAGGAGCACTAGGATAGGTAAAGGCACACGGACAACAGGCACTAAGGGACTGCACAAGGGTGAATAGTCTCATTTTGTTTGCATCATTTCATGTGTTAATTTATAAATGTGGATTTGAATTTGCATTTGGTGGTTTTTATTTCTGCAATGAGCAGAGGGAGGAAGCAATGTGTAATCATGAGGACGACAATTTGAGGGTCCTGTAGGAAAGGAAAGCTAAGAAGTGAGGGACTGTTGGTGAATGGGGAGGTGTCGTTGAGGTTACTGGCATCGCTCATTAATCATCTGATCACGCAGAGCCCTGGTAGACAGGACCTGTGCATCTTGTAGCCTCCCTGCCTCTTCCTCTACTTCCTGCTGCACTTCCTCCTCCTCTTCCTGTTCCCGTCTGATAGCCGGTGGTATAATGACGAGGTGCAGCATAACAAATCTTGATACCCACTCAGCTGAGTACTGCAGGGCTCCTGCAGTGTGATTTAGGCAGTGGAAGTGTTGCTTGAAGATGCCTATGGTGTGCTCTATGATGTTCCGTGTGGCAGCATAGCTCTCGTTGCAGGTCTGCTGTGCATGTGTGCATGCATTTCCTGACCAGTGTCATGAGCCATTTCATGAGGGGATAACCCTTGTCGCCCAGTAGCCAGCCTTTGACTTGCTGTGCTGATTGAAATATAAGTGGCACAGAGGACTGCCACAGGATGAAGGAATCATGATTGCTGCCAGGATAGCAGGCATTAACCTTCATGATGCACTGCGTGTGCACATTGAGGGAGTGCAATCCCTTTCTGTTTATGAATATGGCAGAGTTCAGATGTGCAGCACGCTGGGCAATACGCATGCAGTCAATGGCTCCCTGCACCATGGGGAAGTCTGCAATGCGAGCAAACCCTTGTGCTCGCTCATTCTGCTTGTCTCTGGAAAGAGGGAATGAGATGAATCTGTTTCTGAGGGCGCACAGAGCCTCCGTGACCTCCCTTATACAGCAGTGCTCTGCAAACTGCGAGATGTTGCTTATATTGCCAGCAACAGCCTGAAAGGAGCCAGAGGCACAAAAGTTAAGAGCCACATTCACCTTGATGGCCACAAGTAATGCTGTCCTTGCCCTGCTGTGAGATTGCAGTTGTGGCTACGGCAGTTGACAAATTTCAGGCACAACCTCTTTAGTGAACCGTAGACGTCTGATGAACTGGTCATCGCTGAAGTTGAGGTAAGAGAGTTGCTCACTGCCGACCCTCTGTGGATATGGCCTCCTGCTGAGTGCCCTGCTTCTCCTCCTCCTCCCTTTTCCAGCAGCTTGTCCTCTGCATGGCCTCTCTTCATTCTCCCAGTCATGTTCAATTCCCAGAGGAAGCCCTAGCAGGCCACCGATATCCGAAAGCAATTTTTTGCCACTAAAAGTACTGCAAGACCACTTTCTATAGAATATTGCAACTTTAACCAAGTATAGGAAACTTCCAGAAAACACATACAATTGCACCAGCAGCCAGAATAAATAATCCAGCAACTAACCTGTAGCTCCTGCATGTTCCCTTTAAATAGTGCTGGTGTGTTTGGGGTGGGGGGGGCGGGTCCTTCATGGAGTTTTAAGTCCTGTTCAGGGCTTTGGCTGAAGCGTGGAGTTTCAAAATGTCGCCGTCTGCTTCATATCAGTGTTGCACACTGATCCGTGCTATAATCTCCCTACTCCACATGCTGCCGGCAGTCATTAGGTGAGCGCGCGCAAACCCCCTTACCCAGATGGCATCCTGCGCACTTCACACCGGAAATGTGCGTGTCCATGTAGCGCCTACAAAATGGGCGCCACACTGCCCGATTTCATCCCCGACATCTATCTGAACCATCAGATTGTCAGCAGTTATGAGAATGCCTGACACAGATGGTTTTATAAGATTTCAGCTGTGCACTGACCTTGAACCACCCACTGATACCAGTGATGCTGCTTAGAAGTCAGGAGTTGCTTTTATTACTGCGATATTAAACAGAATTTTAATTCAAACATGAAATAAACACAGAAAATGCTGGAGAAGCTCAGCAAGTGAGGCAGCATCTGTGGAGAAAGAAACAGAGTTAACGTTTCAGGTCAAAGACCTCGCGTCAGAACAACAAAAGGTCTTTGACCTGAAACATTAACTCTGTTTCTTTCTCCACAGATGCTGCCTGACTTGCTGAGTTTCTCCAGCATTTTCTGTGTTTATTTCAGATTTCCAGCATCAGCAGTATTTTGCTTTCAATCCAAACATGAATTCTACTCACCCTTTTTTTAATTTGTCTTCCATTCTGTTCTTTCCACTTCTCTCCTATTATAACTGACTTTTCTACTTAATTCTTTACATTTTTCTCTTCTTGGAAAGCTAAATTTTAAAATGTATTTTATTTTTGCTCCCAGCATCCATTTTGGAGGTGGTGGGGGGGGGGCAGCTTGTAAAATACTGGACTCTCATTGGTTGCAACTTGCTCCAATAGTTTTTTCAGCCAGTTGTAAGTGTGAAGTGGTTGTAAAAGATGTCAAGATGGGGGGTTGCCCGATTAATAAGGCAGTGGCACCCCCAAATCCAGTAAACAAAAGATTAAACAGAATATTCACCATTGGGTAGCATTTTCTAAATCTGCCTTTCAGGCCTTAGTCAGGCCATGTTCTCTGCAACCGTGCATTTTCCTTTCCCTGGGATTTGGTTTGAATTCAGATTCCGGTTGAGGTTAACCTGAACCCACTGCTCGCTGTTCAGCTCCTACAGTACCTGAGTTCTGCAGCAGTCTTTGTTACTAAAGGCCAGCTCACTCCGACCACAAGAACAGCTGCTATGGAAAACAGAAAATGTCAGCAGTGCAGTGGGGCGGTCTTTCTCAGGTTTGGTGAGGGTCCGGTCTTTGATATCATCGTTGCTGTTCTCTCCTGTAAGGCATTTGAGCTTTGTTCCCTAGCTTCCTGCAATCTGTTGCACTCGTTCTTCTTCATTTGCATTGCTCTTCCTGTCAGTCACTCCAGCTGTAATTGAAACACGTGCTCTTTTAGCTGAAACTCTCTTTTACTTTCTCTTCGATCACAAGCCTTGTCAACTCAAGTTCCACTTTTTTGATCTGTGTAGTTTTTAAATCTCAGTTTCTGTCCACTTTAAATTTTAAACATTTTGAGTCACTTTATGTCTGACTATCTACACCTCTCCACTCCAGCTCACTTGTCCTGACCTGGTAAGGTCAGTAAACTGCTTCCTACACTGCAGACAAGACCTGGGCACCGTGCTCCTGCTGCTCACCTCTTCTGCCACCCCCAGCCACGGCTACTTGGCAGAACCAGGTTTCCCCCTTCCATCATGGGTAAATTATCTCCCTCCTGGTTCTTATTGCTCCTAGCAGTACTTAAGAACATAAGAAATAGGAGCAGGAGTAGGCCATCCAGCCCCTCGAGTCTGCTCTGTCATTCAGCGAGATCATGGCTGATCTTCTACCTCAGCGCCATTTTCCTGCACCATCCCCATATTCCTTGATGCCTTTAATAACTGGAAATCCATCGCTGTCTGTTTTGAATGTACTCAATGACTGAGCCTCCACAGTCCTCTGGGGTAGAGAATTCAAAAGATTCTCCACTCTCTGAATGAAGAAATTTCTCCTCATCTCAGTCCTAAATGGCCTACCCCTTATTCTGAGACTGTGACCCCTGGTTCGAGACTCCCCAGCCAGGGGGAATATCCTCCCTGCATCTACCCTGTCGAGCCTTGTAAGTATTTTGTATGTTTCAATGAGATCACCTCTCATTCCTCTAAACTCGAGAGAATACAGGCCTAGTCTACTCAATCTCTCCTCATACGACAATCCCGCCATCCCAGGAATCAGTCTGGTGAACCTTCGATGCACTCCCTCTATGGCAAGTATATCCTTCCTTGGGTAAGGAGACCAAAATTGTACACAATACTCCAGGTGCGGTCTCACCAAGGCCCCATATAATTGAGCTAAGACATCTTTACTCCTGTACTCAAATCCTCTTGCAATAAAGGCTAACACACCATTTGCCTTCCTAATTGCTTGCTGCACCTGCATGTTAGCTTTCAGTGACTCATGTACAAGGACACCCAGGTCCCTTTGAACATCAACATTTCCCAATCTTTAATTTATAAAATACTCTGCATTTCTGTTTTTCCTTCCAAATGGATAACTTCACATTTTTCCACATTATATTCCATCTGCCATGTTCTTGCCCACTCACTTAGCCTGTCTATATCCCCTTGAAGCCTCTTTGCATCCTCCTCACAACTCACATTCTCACCTAGTTTTGAGTCATCAGCAAACTTGGAAATATTACATTTGGTTCCCTCATCAAATCATTGATACAGATTGTGAATAGCTGGGGCCCAAGCACTGATCCCTGAGGTACCCCACTAGTCACCACCTGCCACCCTGAAAAAGACCCATTTATTCCTACTCTCTGTTTCCTGTCTGTTAACCAATTCACAATCCATGCCAGTATATTATCCCCAATTCCATGTACTCTAACTTTGTTCAACCTCCTGTGTGGGACCTTATCGAAAGCCTTCTGAAAATCCAAATACACCACATCCACTGGTTCCCCCTATCTATTCCAGTTACACACTCGAAGAACTCCAATAGGTTTGTCAAACATGATTTCCCTTTCATAAATGACTCTGCCAAATTCTATTATTATTTTCTAAGTGTCTTGTTATCACATCCTTTATAATAGATTCTAGCATTTTCCCTACTACCGATGTGAGGCTAACAGATCTATAGTTCCCTATTTTCTCTCCCTCCTTTCTTAAATAATGGGGTCACATTTGCTACCCTCCAATCTGCAGGAACTGTTCCAGAATCTATAGAATTTTGGAAGATGACAACCAATGCATCCACTATCTCTATAAGCCACCTCTTTCAAACGCTGGGATGTAGATCATCAGGTCCTGGGGATTTATCGACTTTCAGTCCCACTAATTTCTCTAGTTTTTTTTTACTAATACTAATTTCCTTCAGTTCCTCATTCTCACCAGACCCTTGGTTCTCTAGTATTTCTGGGAGGATTTTTGTGTCTTTTTCCATGAAGACAGACACAAAGCATTTGTTAATTTCTCTGCCAGTTCCTTATTCCCCATTATAAATTCTCCTGTCTCTGTCTGTAAGGGACCCACATTTGCCTTCATCAGTCTTTTCCTTTTTACATACCTATAGAAACTTTTACAGTCCATTTTTATGTTTCTCGTAGTTTACTCTTATATTCTATTTTCCTTCTATCAATTTCTTGGCCCTCCTTTGCTGAAGTTTAAAATGCTCCCAATCCTCAGGCTTATTGCTTTTTCTGGCAACGTTATATGCCTCTTTGATTTAATACTATCTTTAATTTCTCTTGTTAGCCACGGTTGGGCTACTTTTCCCGTTGGGTTTTTGTGCCTTAAAGGAATATATATTGCAAATTATGTATTAATTCTTTAAATGCTGGCCATTGCCTGTCTACCTTCATACTTTTTAATGTAGTTCCCCAATCAACCACAGCCAATGGTTTGTAGTTTCCTTTGTTTAGATTTAAGACCCTAGTTTCGGATTGAACTACATCACTTTCAAACTTAATGAAGAGTTCTATCATATTATGGTCACTCTTCCCTTCAAGTGAAGCATCCGTGAACCTGGGTGTTGCCTTTCCTCTACATCCATCCATGTCTTCACTTCCTCTTTTCTCTTCCAAAATCCATTTTTGCATCGGCCCTTTAAATAGTGGACTTCAGATCACACCCTGTGGGTGCGCAGTACACCCACTGCACAGCTTGGAGACATAAAACCTGGATGTAAAATTAATTACCTTCAATTGAGTTGCGATCGCAGATTCCAACATGCGCACTTCACTTCCGGGTTTCACACGCGGAAATCTACCCACCCGCTGAGTTCCCGGCTCCAGGTAAAAATCATGCCCAAGAACTCGCAGTCAAATATTTCGCTGAGAGACCAGCTGCAATACCTGAGCATTTATTGAGATGGGTCAGTCACAGGTTTAAAAACCCAAATTAACTTCGGCTGAAACTCCCCTCCGTTTCACTGCTGAGATTCAGAAGCCCCTGGAGACGCTAAATTGGAATCAGTTTCAGAATCAATTTTTTAAAAAACACCAAGTATCTCAATGAGATAAATTGCCCCGTTATCGATTGCTGGCCGTCGGTAATTGCAACATTGGCGAATCAGCTGCGTGAGCGCATCCAAACTCCCCTGGTCCCGCCCGTTCCCGTTGGCGGTGTGGGGCTTGCCTGTGGGCAGTGCGGGTCATGTTCTACACACCGTCACGCTCCGTGGATCAAGACTCAGTGCAGTCTTAGGGTAAAGGGAAGGTTTGTGGGGATAATTGGATCAGGCGCACACAGTACAGATTTTTAATTAGAAAGATAAGACAGAAAGACTTGCATTTATACAGTGCCTTCCTTCACCTTGGGAGGTCCCAAAGTGTTTTAGAATCATAAAAAGGTTACAGCATGGAAGGAGGACGTTTGGCCCATCGAGTCCGTGCCGGCTCTATGCAAGAGCAATCCAGCCAGTCCCACTCCCTCGCCCTATCCCCGTAGCCCTGCAGATTTTTTCCTTTCAAGTACTTATCCAGTTCCCTTTTGAAGGCCATGATTGAATCTGCCTCCACCACCCCCTCGGGCAGTGCATTCCAGATCCTAACCACTTGCAGTGTAAAAAAGTTTTTCCTCATATCATCTTTGGTTCTTTTGCCAATCACCTTAAATCTATGTCCTCTAGTCCTTGACCCTTGTGCCAATGGGAACAGTTTCTCTCTATCTACTCTGTCTAGACCCTTCATGATTTTGAATACCTCCATCAAATCTCCTTTCAACCTTCCCTGTTCCAAGGAGAACAACCCCAACTTCTCCAGTCTATCCACGTAACTGAAGTCCTTCATCCCTGGAATCATTCTAATAAATCTCTTCTGCACCCTCTCTCAGGCCTTCACATCCTTCCTAAAGTGCGGTGCCCAGAACTGGACACAATACTCCAGTTGTGGCTGAACCAATGTTTTATAAAGGTTCATCATGACTTCCTTACTTTTGTACTCTATGCCTCAATTTATAAAGCCCAGGATCCCGTATGCATATTTAACCACTTTCTCAACCTGCCCTGCCACCTTCAACGATTTGTGTACATATACCCCCAGATCTCTCTGTTCCTGAACCCCTTTTAGAGTTGTGCCCTCCAGTTAAAATTGCCTCTCCTCGTTCTTCCTGCAAATGTAACACTTTGCATTTTTCTGCGTTAAATTTCATCTGCCACGTGTCCGCCCATGCCACCAGTCTCTTGAAGTCTATCACCAGCCTCCTCGCTGTTCACTACCCTTCCAAGTTTTGTGTCATCTGCAAATTTTGAAATTGTGCCCTGTACACCCAAGTCCAAGTCATTAATATATATCGAGAAAAGCAGTGGTCCCAGCACCGACCCCTGGGGAACACCACTGTACACCTCCCTCCAGTCCGAAAAACAACCGTTCACCACAGAACCATAGAAAACATACAGCACAGAAGGGGGCCATTTGGCCCATCGTGTCCACGCCAGCTCGAAGAACAACCAATGCCCATTCTAATCCACCTTCCAGCACCCGGTCCATAGCCCTGCAGCTTACAGCACTTTAGGTGCAGGTCCAGGTACTTTTTAAAAGAGTTGAGGGTCCCTGCCTCTATTACCAATTCGGGCAGCGAATTCCATACACCCACCGCCCTCTGGGTAAAAAAGTTTTTCCTCATGTCCCCTCGAATCCTTCCGCCAATCAGTTTAAATCTATGTCCTCTAATTCTTGAACTCTCCACTAGGGGAAACAGGTACTTCCTGTCTACTCTATCTGGGCCCCTCATAATTTTGTACACCTCAATCAA
Source organism: Heptranchias perlo (assembly GCF_035084215.1). Classification (NCBI taxonomy): domain Eukaryota; kingdom Metazoa; phylum Chordata; class Chondrichthyes; order Hexanchiformes; family Hexanchidae; genus Heptranchias; species Heptranchias perlo. The sequence continues at coordinate 43,500 of NW_027138333.1, read as the reverse complement.
GTCTCCCCTCAGCCTCCTCTGCTCCAAAGGAAACAACCCCAGCCTATCCAATCTCTCCTCGTAGCTGCAATTTTCAAGCCCTGGCAACATTCTTGTAAATCTTCTCTGCACTCTCTCCAGAGCAATTACATCCTTCCTGTAATGTGGTGACCAGAACTGCGCACAATACTCCAGCTGTGGCCTTACCAGCGTTTTATACAGTTCCATCATTACATCCCTGCTTTTGTATTCTGTACCTCGGCTAATAACGGAGAGCATTCCGTATGCCTTCTTCATAACCTTATCTACCTGTACTGCCACCTTCAGGGACCTGTGCACATGCACTCCAAGGTCTCTCACTTCCTCTACCCCTCTCAATATATTCCCGTTTACTGCATATTCCCTTTTACTGTTTGCCCTCCCTAAGTACATTACCTCACGCTTCTCCGGTTGGACTCCATTTGCCACTTTTCCGCCCACTCCACCGACCCATTGATATCTTCTTGGAGTCTACAGCTATCCTCTTCACTATCAACTACACGGCCAATTTTTGTGTCATTTGCAAATTTGCCAATCATGCCCCCGACATTCAAGTCCAAATCATTAATATATACCACAAACAGCAAGGGATCCAACGCTGAGCCCTGTGGCACATCACTGGAAACGGATTTCCATTCGCAAAGATATCCATCGACTTTTACCCTTTGTTTCCTGTTACTGAGCCAATTTTGGATCCAATTCGCCACATTTCCTTGTATCCAATGGGCTTTTACCTTTCTGACCAGTCTGCTATGTGGGACCTTGTCAAATGCCTTACTAAAATGCATGTAGACAACATCCACTGCACTACCCTCATCAATCCTCCTTGTCACTTCCTCAAAGAATTTAATCAGATTTGTAAGGCATGACCTTCCCTGAACAAATCTATGCTGACTATCCCTGATTAAACCATGCCTTTCCAAGTGACAGTTTATCCCATCTCTCAGAATTGATTCTAATAGTTTGCCCACCATCGAGTTAAGACTGACCGGCCTATAATTGTTCAGCCTTTCCCTCGTACCCTTTTTAAATAATGGTACTACGTTTGCAGTCTTCCAGTCCTCCGGTACCTCCCCTGTATCTCGTGAGGATTGGAAAATGATCCTCAGAGCATCCGCTATTTCCTCCCTGGCTTCCTTCAATAGTCCAGGAAACAATCCATCCGGCCCTGGTGACTTATCAACTTTCAAGGATTCCAGTCCCTCTAGTACTTCCTCTCTCGTTATGTTTACCTTATCCAATATTTCACATCTCTCCTCTTTAACTACTACATCTGGATCATCCCTTTCCTTTGTGAATACGGAGACAAAATATTCATTTAAAACCCTACCCACATCCTCTGCTTCTACACACAAGTTACCCTGATAGGTCCCACCTTTTCCTTAGCTATCCTCTTGTTCTTAATGTACTGATAAAACATCTTTGGGTTTTCTTTAATCTTACTAGCTAATATTTTTTCATGCCCTCTCTTTGCTTTCCTTATTTCCTTTTTTACGTCATCCCTGTACTTTCTATACTCCTCTAGGCTTTCTGCAGTATTTATTTTTCTGTGACAGTCATAAGCTTTCTCCTGTTTTATCTTGCCCCGTATATTTCTGGACAACCAGGGAGCTGTAAATTTGGCAGTGCCACCCTTTTTCTTTGAGGGGACGTGTCTGCATTGTACCCGTAGAATTTCACTTTTTAGTGCCTCCCACTGGCTTGCCACTGATTTCTCCTCAAGTAGTTGTGTCCAGTCCACTTCTGCCAAATCACCTCTTAATTCTGTAAAATTTGCCTTCCCCCAATTTAAAACGTTTACTCCTGATTTAACTCTGTCCTTTTCCATAATAATGCTAAATCTAACTGAATTGTGGTCACTATCCCCAATATGGTCACCCACTGTCACTTCACCCACTTGCCCATCTTCATTTCCCAGGGCTAAATCTAGAATTGCATCCCCTCTTGTTGGGCTTGTCACGTACTGGCTAAAAATGTTCTCCTGGACACCGATCAAGAATTTTGCGCCCTCTGTGCCCCTCACACTATTTGAATCCCAGTTGATGTTAGCGTCGTTGAAGTCCCCGACTATTATTGCCCTCTTATTTTTGCACTCAGAAATTTGCCTACAAATTTGTTCTTCGATCTCCCTTTCTCTATTCGGGGGTCTATAGTACACTCCTCGTAGTGTGACTGCCCCTTTTTTATTTCTTAGCTCAACCCATATGGCCTCGATTGATGATCGATTTAGCATATCATCCCTTCTCACAACTGGAATTGATTCTTTAACCAATAATGCTACTCCCCCCCTCCTTTTTTATCACCCACTCTATCCTGCCTGAAAACTCTATATCCAGGGATATTGAGCTGCCAATTATTCCCCTCTTTAAGCCGGGTTTCCGTTATAGCAATGATATCATGCTGCCCTGTGTCTATCTGTGCCCTTAGCTCATCTGCTTTGTTTGTAATACTCCTCGCATTGAAGTATATTCCCTTTAACCCCGTCAAATTCCTGTGCTGAACACTATTTAACCTTTGCTTCTTTTGCCTTTCTGAGTCGCTAACTACGTCACTAACTGCTTTTCTATTTCCCGTTTCATAGAATGGTTACAGCATGGAAGGAGGCCATTCGGCCCATCGAGTCCGTGCCGGCTCTCTGCAAGAGCAATCCCGCAAGTCCCACTCCCCCGCCTTTTCCCTGTAGCTCTGCAATTTTTTTTCTTTCAAGTACTTATCCAGTTCCCTTTTGAAGGCCATGATTTAATTAATGCATTCTTTTGTTGGGAGCCATACATTTTTAATTTTCAGTCCCTTCATTTTAAAATTATTCCCCCTGGTCTTGGTTTTCTCAAGAGGTGAGGTGGCCTACCCCTGGGCTCTCCAGCAATGCTGCTCCCTCATTCGTTGCCAGTAGTGGCTCAAAGACCACCTGGGTCAGCTTTACCTGTACTACCCCTCTCCCTCCCAACAATAAGCAACCCAGTCTTGGTGGTTCAGCTCCATGGGCGAGATTTGGACTGTGAGGAATGCTCACCCACTGGTCTCTCCACAGGAGAAACAAACCAGTCTGCTACCCAAAATCCAGTGTGTTTCAAAAACAGCACTTACATTGCTTTTAAAGGGTTTACTATCCGGGATAACTGGAATTCTTAAAATAAATTATCCATAATTAAAGAGGCATTAAGACCAAACAACAGTTGGAGGTCCAAGACTACCAGTATTAAACTTTTATTTTTGTTTATGTTTTAAACAAGTTAAAAGTAGTTTTAACGAGCAGTAAAGATGGCAATTCTACCTCTAACTTTCCCGCATTAAATGGGGCATGGATGGAACATGCAATGTGTGGGAATAGTTCCTTTAAAGTTTTGTCCAAAAAAAATAATTTGTGGGAAGATAGACAGCAGTACACTGCGGAATATGGAGTACACAAAAAAAAATCCCCACGTACTCACAGGGCGAGTCTGTCACATACAATTAAAAAAAATAAGGAAGGGGGAAAACAGACACTGGGAAGTAATGTAGGACTAGTGTTGTGGATTAGCTGTTCGACAGCTGTGTATACAAGCAGTGTCGTCCTCAACTGCTGAGATCCGTATACCCTAAATGATCAGTGGGTACAGGACGTTTACAAAGAGAGCTGGTATTGCAGCTGAAGTGCTGAGGACAAAGTATCGGATGCAGTCTTGGTCTGAGTGATCTGTGAGCTGAGTTCCTGAGAGCTCCTCGTTGATCCGAGGCTGCAGTGGCCTAAGTCTTTGATTATGCCTGCCAGGTGTGTGTGGTACCTCTTCCCCAGTCTCTTCTGCCTCCAACTCCTGCCATATTAGAGAAGCCTGGGAGGCTGTTCCGTCTGCTTCCGTCATGCACTCGGCTCCGCGGTTAGCAGCTCTCGTCCGCGAAGGTCTCACCGCCGGGGAATTGCGGCGGCGGTAGAACAGCACGTAAGCATGTCGCGCAACCACGTGGCTTTCCTCGACCGTTGTGACTGTGCTGTCGTCAAAGAGGCGCTAACCCACATCACTGCGCTGGCTGTTCTTCTCATTGGGCAGGCGTACAATGGTCTGAATTTGTCCTATCTGTACCTGCCCTTTGGTTCCCATCCCCCTGCCATACTAGTTTAAACCCTCCCCAACAGAACAACAAATGCCCCCGCGAGGATATTGGTCCCGGTTCTGTTTGGGTGCAACCCGTCCAGCTTGGACTGTTCCCGCCTTTCCCAGAATCGGTCCCAATGCCTCAGGAATTTAAACCCCTCCCTCCTACACCATCTCTCAAGCCACGCATTCATCTGGTCTATTCTCCTATTTCTGCTCTCACTAGCACGTGGCACTGGTAGTAATCCTGAGATCACTACCTTAGAGGTCCTGATTTTTAATTTATTTCCTAACTCCCTATATTCACCTTGCAGGACCCCATCCCTTTTTTTACCGATGTCGTTGGTACCGATATGGGCCACGACTACTGGCTGTTCACCCTCCCCCTTCAGAATGTCCTGCAGCCGCTCCGTGACATCCTTGACCCTAGCACCAGGGAGGCAACATACCATCCTGGAGTCATGTCTGCGGCCACAGAAACGCCTATCTGTTCCCCTTACAATGGAATCCCCTATAACGATTGCTCTCCAATTCTTTTTCCTCCCCTCCTGTGCAGCAGAGCCACCCATGGTGCCTCGAACTTGGCTCTTGCTGCTTTCCCCTGATAAGCCATCTCCCCCCAACAGTATCCAAAGCGGTATATCTGTTTGAGAGGGAGATGGTCCCAGGGGACTCCTGCTCTACCTGCCTAGTCCTTTTACTCTGCCTGGCGGTCACCCATTTCCTTTCTGCCTGCGTAATCTTTACCTGCGGTGTGACCACCTCACTGAACGTGCTATCCACGATAGTCTCAGCATCGCAGATGCTCCACAGTGAATCCACCCGCAGCTCCAGCTCCGAAATACGGTTGGCCAGTAGCTGCAGCTGGACACACTTCCTGCACACATGGTCACCAGGAACACCTGTAGTGTCCATGACTTCCCACATAGCGCAGCAGGAGCATATGACGGGTGCGAGCTTTGTGCCATGACTTGTCTTAGATTAAGCTCATTAGTTACTCCCTTTAAGGAGTTTACTCCTTTAAATTACTCTTAATTTAGAGATTGTTAACTACACCACTACTCTCTGTTTCCTGTCCCTTAGCCAATTCCACATCCATGTTGCTACTGTCCCCTTTATTCCATGAGCCGCAATCTTGATGATAAGCCTACCATGCAGCACTTTACCAAATGCCTTTTGAAGGTCCATATACACCACATCAACCGCACTGCCCTCATCTACCCTCTCTGTTACCTCATCAAAAAACTCAATCAAGTTAGATAAACATGATTTTCCTTTAACAAATCCATGCTGGCTTTCCCTAATCAATCCACACTCGTCCAAGTGACTGTTAATTCTGTCCCGGATTATTGTTTCTAAAAGCTTCCCCACCATCGAGGTTAAACTGACTGGCCTGTAGTTGCTGGGTTTATCCTTACACCCTTTTTTGAACAAGGGTGTAACATTTGCAATTCTCCAGTCCTCTGGCACCACCCCTGTATCTAAGGATGTTTGGAAGATTATGGCCAGTACCTCCGCAATTTCCACCCTTACTTCCCTCAGCAACCGAGGATGCATCCCATTCGGACCGGGTGACTTATCTACTTTAAGTACAGCTCGCCTTTCTAGCACCTCCTCGTCATCAATTTTTAGCCCATCCAGTATCTCAATTATAACTTCCTTTACTGAGAGTCTGGCAGCATCTTCTTACTTGGTAAAGACAGATGCAAAGTACTCATTTAGTACCTCAGCCATCCCCTCTGCCTCCATGAGTAGATCTCCTTTTTGGTCCCTGATCAGCCCCACCCCTCCTCTTACTACCTGTTTACTGTTTACATGCCTATAGAAGACTTTTGGATTCCCTTTTACGTTGGCCGCCAGTCTATTCTCATACTCTCTCTTTGTCCCTCTTATTTCCTTTTTCACTTCCCCTCTGAACTTTCTATATTCTGCCTGGTTCTCACTTGTGTTATCAACCTGACATCTGTCATACGCCCCTTTTTCCCGTTTCCTCTTACTCTCCGTTTCTTTTGTCATCCAGGGAGCTCTGGCTTTAGTTGCCCCACCTTTCCCCCTCGTGGGAATGTACCAAGACTGTACCTGAACCATCTCCTCCTTAAAGGCCGCCCACTGTTCAATTACAGTTTTGCCTGCCAATCTTTGATTCCAATTTACCCGGGCCAGATCTGTTCTCATCCCATTGAAATTGGTCCTCCTACAATTGAGGTATTTTTACTCTAGAGTGGTCCGTGTCCTTTTCCATAGCTGTTCTAAACCTTATGATATGATCGCTGTTCCCTAAATGTTCCCACTGACACTTGCTCCACTTGGCCCGCTCTATGATTCTTGCACACCTCTGAAATTTCCCTGCAAATTTGTTCCTCTATCTCCTTCCCACTAGTTGGTGGCCTATAGAATACACCCAGTAGTGTAATGGCACCTCCATCGTTTCTTAACTCTAACCAAATAGATTCTGTCCTTGACCCCTCCAGGACATCCTTTCTCTCCAGCACTGCAATATTCTCCTTAATCAATACTGCAACCCCCTCCCCCTCCTTTCTTTCCTTCCCTATCTTTCCTGTATCCCGGAATATTTAGTACCCAATCCTGCCCTTTTTTGAGCCAGGTCTCCGTTATCGCCACGACATCATAATCCCATGTGACTATTTGCGTCTGCAGCTCACCGACCTTATTCACCAGGCTTCGTGTGTTTACAACATGCACTGTAAACCTAGCTTAGACCTTCTCGTATTCTCTCTCAGTCTGACCCCACCTATTTCTTGCTCTAGTGCTATCTGTCTCTCCTGATCCTTTGTGCACCTTGTTTCTCCTTTCCATTGCTACATCCTGGTGCCCACCCCCCTGTCAATTAGTTTAAACCCCGCCTCCCCCACAGCACGAGTGAACCTCCCCGTGAGGACATTGGTCCCGGCCCTGTTGAGGTGCAACCCGTCCGGCCTGTACAGGTCCCACCTCCCCCAGAACCGGTCCCAATGCCCCAGGAATCTAAAGCCCTCCCTCCTGCACCATCTCTCCAGACACACATTCATCTGCTCTATCCTCCTATTTCAATACTCACCGACGCGAGGCACTGGGAGTAATCCGGAGATTACTACCTTTGAAGTCCTGCTTATTAATCTCTTTCCGAACTCCTTAAAATCTGCCTGCAGGACCTCATCCCTCTTTCTACCTATGTCGTTGGTCCCGTTATGGACCACAACCTCTGGCTGTTCACCCTCCCCACCCTCCCCCCGAATGTTCTGCAGCCGCTCAGTGACATCCATGACCCTGGCACCAGGGAGGCAACATACCATCCTGGAGCCACGCCTGCGGCCGCAGAAACACCTGTCTGTTCCCCTAACTATGGAATCCCCAATCACCATCGCTCTCCCGACCTGTCTCCTCCCCCTGTACAGCTGGGCTCTGGCTGCACTCCCCAGGTGAACCCTCTCCCCCACCAGTACTGGTTAGACAGTGAGACGGCAGCTGGTGAATTTAAATTCAATTAATTAATTAAATTCAATTAATTAAAATTAAAAAATCTGGAATTAAAATACTAGTATCAGTAATGATGGCCATGAAACTACCGGATTGTCGTAAAAACCCATCTGGTTCACTAATGTCCTTTAGGGAAGGAAGCCTGCCGTCCTTACCTGGTCTGGCCTATATGTGACTCCAGACCCACAGCAATGTGGTTGATTCTTAATTGCCCTCTGAAATGGCCTAGCAAGCCACTCAGTTGTAAAATCTCGCTACGAAAAGTCATAATAAGAATAAAACCGGACGGACCACTAGGCACCGGACACGACAACGGCAAAACACCAAGCCCAGTCAACCCTGCAAGGTCCTCCTTACGAACATCTGGGGACTTGTGCCAAAATTGGGAGAGCTGTCCCACAGACTAGTCCAGCAACAGCCTGACATAGCCATACTCACAGAATCATATCTTTCAGCCAACGTCCCAGACTCTTCCATCACCATCCCTGGGAATGTCCTGTCCCACCGGCAGGACAGACCCACCAGAGGTGGCGGTACAGTGATATACAGTCAGGAGGGAGTGGCCCTGGGAGTCCTCAACATTGACTCTGGACCCCATGAAATCTCATGGCATCAGGTCAAACATGGGCACGGAAACCTCCTGCTGATTACCACCTACCGTCCTCCCTCGGCTGATGAATCAGTCCTCCTCCATGTTGAACACCACTTGGAGGAAGCACTGAGGGTAGCAAGGGCACAAAATGTACTCTGGGTGGGGGACTTCAATGTCCATCACCAAGAGTGGCTCGGTAGCACCACTACTGACCGAGCTGGCCGAGTCCTGAAGGACATAGCTGCTAGACTGGGCCTGCGGCAGGTGGTGAGCGAACCAACACGAGGGAAAAACTTACTTGACCTCGTCCTCACCAATCTACCTGTCGCAGATGCATCTGTCCATGACAGTATTGGTAGGAGTGACCACCGCACAGTCCTCGTGGAGATGAAATCCCGTCTTCGCACTGAGGACACCATCCAACGTGTTGTGTGGCACTACCACCGTGCTAAATGGGATAGATTCAGAACAGATCTAGCAGCTCAAAACTGGGCATCCATGAGGCGCTGTGGGCCATCAGCAGCAGCAGAATTGTATTCCAGCACAATCTGTAACCTCATGGCCCGGCATATTCCTCACTCTACCATTACCAACAAGCCAGGGGATCAACCCTGGTTCAATGAGGAGTGTAGAAGAGCATGCCAGGAGCAGCACCAGGCGTACCTCAAAATAAGGTGCCAACCTGGTGAAGCTACAACTCAGGACTACATGCATGCTAAACAGCGGAAGCAACATGCTATGGACAGAGCGAAGCGATTCCACAACCAACGGATCAGATCAAAGCTCTGCAGTCCTGCCACATCCAGTCGTGAATGGTGGTGGACAATTAAACAACTAACAGGAGGAGGAGGCTCTGCAAACATCCCCATTCTCAATGATGGCGGAGTCCAGCACGTGAGTGCAAAAGACAAGGCTGAAGCGTTTGCAACCATCTTCAGCCAGAAGTGCCGAGTGGATAATCCATCTCAGCCTCCTCCCGATATCCCCACCATCACGGAAGCCAGTCTTCGGCCAATTCGATTCAATCCACGTGATATCAAGAAACGGCTGAGTGCACTGGATACAGCAAAGGCTATGGGCCCCGACAACATCCCGGCTGTAGTGCTGAAGTCTTGTGCTCCAGAACTAGCTGCGCCTCCAGCCAAACTGTTCCAGTACAGCTACAACACTGGCATCCACCCGACAATGTGGAAAATTGCCCAGGTATGTCCTGTCCACAAAAAGCAGGACAAATCCAATCCGGCCAATTACCGCCCCATCAGTCTACTCTCAATCATCAGCAAAGTGATGGAAGGTGTCGTCGACAGTGCTATCAAGCGGCACTTACTCACCAATAACCTGCTCACTGATGCTCAGTTTGGGTTCCGCCAGGACCACTCGGCTCCAGACCTCATTACAGCCTTGGTCCAAACATGGACAAAAGAGCTGAATTCCAGAGGTGAGGTGAGAGTGACTGCCCTTGACATCAAGGCAGCATTTGACCGAGTGTGGCACCAAGGAGCCCTAGTAAAATTGAAGTCAATGGGAATCAGGGGGAAAACTCTCCAGTGGCTGGAGTCATACCGAGCACAAAGGAAGATGGTAGTGGTTGTTGGAGGCCGATCATCTCAGCCCCAGGGCATTGCTGCAGGAGTTCCTCAGGGCAGTGTCCTAGGCCCAACCATCTTCAGCTGCTTCATCAATGACCTTCCCTCCACCATAAGGTCAGAAATGGGGATGTTCGCTGATGACTGCACAGTGTTCAGTTCCATTCGCAACCCCTCAGATAATGAAGCAGTCCGAGCCTGCATGCAGCAAGACCTGGACAACATCCAGGCTTGGGCTCATAAGTGGCAAGTAACATTCGCGCCAGATAAGTGCCAGGCAATGACCATCTCCAACAAGAGAGAGTCTAACCACCTCCCCTTGACATTCAACGGCATTACCATCGCCGAATCCCCCACCATCAACATCCTGGGGGTCACCATTGACCAGAAACTGAACTGGACCAGCCATATAAATACTGTGGCTACGAGAGCAGGTCAGAGGCTGGGTATTCTGCGGCAAGTGACTCACCTCCTGACTCCCCAAAGCCTTTCCACCATCTACAAGGCACAAGTCAGGAGTGTGATGGAATACTCTCCACTTGCCTGGATGAGTGCAGCTCCAACAACACTCAAGAAGCTCGACACCATCCAAGATAAAGCAGCCCGCTTGATTGGCACCCCATCCACCACCCTAAACATTCACTCCCTTCACCACCGGCGCACTGTGGCTGCAGTGTGTACCATCCACAGGATGCACTGCAGCAACTCGCCAAGGCTTCTTCGACAGCACCTCCCAAACCCGCGACCTCTATCACCTAGAAGGACAAGGGCAGCAGGCGCATGGGAACAACACCACCTGCACGTTCCCCTCCAAGTCACACACCATCCCGACTTGGAAATATATCGCCGTTCCTTCATTGTCGCTGGGTCAAAATCTTGGAACTCCCTTCCTAACAGCACTGTGGGAGAACCTTCACCACACGGACTGCAGCGGTTCAAGAAGGCGGCTCACCACCACCTTCTCAAGGGCAATTAGGGATGGGCAATAAATGCCGGCCTCGCCAGCGATGCCCACATCCCGTGAACGAATAAAAAAAAAAAAAATGCCCTCAGGGGACTCCTACACTATCTGCCTGCTCCTCGTTGTCTGTCTGGCGGTCATCCAGTCCCTCGCTGCCTGCATTCTCTTAAGCTGCGGGGTGACCACCTCCTGAAACGTGCTATCCACGTATCTCTCACCTCGTGGATTCACTGCAGTGACACCAGCTGCTGCTCAAGGTCCAAAACCCGGAGCTCGAGCTCCTCCAGGTGACGACACTTCCTGCACATGTGGTTGTCCAGGACACGAGAGGCATCTCCTGGAGTTCCCACATGACACAGGATGTGTGTTCCAGGGGTCTGAGCTGCCCTGCCATGCCTCGATTTATTAGATTATTAACTAAACTAAACAAAAATTAATTAAAGATTTAAGAAAACCACTCACCAATCAGATACCGACCAATCAGCTCCTTCCCTTGCGCTGATATCAATTTTGATTTTCTTACCTCACTCTTTATCTGCTCTGACGATCCAACGATTCATTTTTAAAAGTTTTTATTCAATCGGTTATTTATAGTTTTATTAATCTAGTTAATAAACGAGTTTAAGTTATTAAATTTAATGAACAGGAAATTTAATGGCAGCAGTTTTATGTCCCAGTTTTTAATTTAATTTAATTTTACCCAATTCCCAAACTCAGAGGAAAAAAAAGTGTAAAACTTACCATCCAATCACCCACCTGCTGCCCTGTGACATCACTCTTTGATTTTTATTTTCTTTGAATCCCCCCCCCCCCCGAATCTCCCCCCCCCCCCCCCCCCCGGTCCGCTCCCCCCCCCCGGTCCGCTCCCCCCCCCCCACCGAAATCCCCCCCCCACCGAATCTCCCCCCCCCACCGAATCCCCCCCCCCCCACCGAATCCCCCCCCCCCACCGAATCCCCCCCCCCACCGAATCCCCCCCCCACCGAATCCCCCCCCCCACCGAATCCCCCCCCCACCGAATCCCCCCCCCCACCGAATCCACCCCCCCCACCGAATCCCCCCCCCCACCGAATCCCCCCCCCCCACCGAATCCCCCCCCCCCCACCGAATCCCCCCCCCCACCGAATCCCCCCCCCCCACCGAATCCCCCCCCCCCCACCGAATCCCCCCCCCACCGAATCCCCCCCCCCCCACCGAATCCCCCCCCCACCGAATCCCCCCCCCCCACCGAATCCCCCCCCCACCGAATCCCCCCCCCCACCGAATCCCCCCCCCCCACCGAATCCCCCCCCCCACCGAATCCCCCCCCCCCCACCGAATCCCCCCCCCCCACCGAATCCCCCCCCCCCCACCGAATCCCCCCCCCCCCACCGAATCCCCCCCCCACCGAATCCCCCCCCCCACCGAATCCCCCCCCCCCACCGAATCCCCCCCCCCCACCGAATCCCCCCCCACCGAATCCCCCCCCCCCCACCGAATCCCCCCCCCACCGAATCCCCCCCCCACCGAATCCCCCCCCCACCGAATCCCCCCCCCCCCGAATCCCCCCCCCACCGAATCCCCCCCCCCCCGAATCCCCCCCCCACCGAATCCCCCCCCCCCCACCGAATCCCCCCCCCCACCGAATCCCCCCCCCACCGAATCCCCCCCCACCACCGAATCCCCCCCCCCCCCACCGAATCCCCCCCCCACCGAATCCCCCCCCCCCCCACCGAATCCCCCCCCCACCCAGTCCGCTCCTCCCTCACCGAATGCCCCCCCTACCGAATCCCCCCCCCACCCCGGTCCGCTCCTCCTCCCCCCCCCCCCGAATCCCCCCCGTTCCGCTCCCCCCAAGTCCCCCGGTCTATTCCACATGAATACCCACCGTTCCGCTCCCCAGAATCCCCCCAGTCCGCTCCCGTCGAATTCCTCCACCGCTCCAAGTGAGTTTAGGCCTTCGAGCCTGGACCTTTATTTGCTTTCCTCTGCTGCCTCTGGTGCTCCTCTTTACCTCCTCTTTATCAATTTTTAGCCCATCCAGTATCACAACTACCTCTTCCTTTACTGAGACTCTGGCAGCATCTTCTTCCTTGGTAAAGACAGATGCAAAGTACTCATTTAGTACCTCGGCCATGTCCTCTGTCTCCATGAGTAGATCTACTTTTTGGTCCCTAATCGGCCCCACCCCTCCTCTTACTACCTGTTTACTGTTTACATGCCTATAGAATACTTTTGGATTCCCTTTTACGTTGGCCGCCAGTCTATTCTCATACTCTCTCTTTGCCCCTCTTATTTCCTTTTTCACTTCCCCTCTGAACTTTCTATATTCTGCCTGGTTCTCACTTGTGTTATCAACCTGACATCTGTCATACGCCCCTTTTTTCTGTTTCCTCTTTCTCTCTATCTCTTTTGTCATCCAGGGACCTCTGGCTTTAGTTGCCCTCCCTTTCCCCCTCGTGGGAATGTAGACTGTACCCGAACCATCTCCTCCTTAAAGGCCGCCCACTGTTCAATTATAGTTTTGCCTGCCAATCTTTGATTCCAATTTACCCGGGTCAGGTCAGTTCTCATCCCATTGAAATTGGCCCTCCTCCAATTGAGTATTTTTTCTTTACAGTTGTCCATGTCCTTTTTCCATAGCTATTCTAAACCTTATGATACTATGATCACTGCTCCCTAAATAAATTATTACAGTCAATTAATTGTTTTGAAGTGTAGTCATTAATGTAGGAAAGATAAGAAAAGGAATAGTCAAACTGGGACCGAGGCCATAGTTAAGAGTCTCTGGTGTAGAATCTACTGCCCATCAATGAAAAGTTCAGTGAAATGTATTATCAAGTGCATCTGGTATTTTTCCCCAGGACAATTTGTGGCATCATCCGGCCTCCTGGCCAGATTCTCAGTCGCAGACAGTGGAGAATGTAGACTATGTGCCAGTCTGGCCTCTCTCGCCTGCCGGGTACCGTCCCATGACAGGTTGCAGCCCGAAGGGGATGTGGTGGGTCTCCGTCCTGCTCCCTAAATGTTGGGAGAGGGTGGGTGCTTACAGTCTGAAGTTGTCCAAAGTGGGCCCTGCTATCCTGCTCACACCACGTGTGATAAAGAGGTTGGGTTTCAGCTCATGGGAGACTGTCTGCTCATGGAAGCCGCTGCTTTGCTATGGAACAAGTTAAAAGTGTTGGGGTGGAAGCATGGCATGGAACAGGGTCTTTATACTCCTGACAAGGGGGAGAAGGAAGATCACAGGGCTTTGGGAAATATATGGGTTTAGCGGTGAATAATGACAATATGGCTAACACAGACAGCATGGGTGAGTGAAATTAGCTCGAGTTACTACATGCTCAGAGTCAGTAGTTTCACAGACTTTTGCTGACTGAAAACATATACTTGAACAATGGAGCTGGAACAGAATGATAAGGGTAAGAAAGAAGCAGCAGAGAGGAAATAGATAATCCTGGACAAAGAAAGGAGTGAACTCAGTCTCCAACCTTCTGAAAGTATAGATAAGAAGTAGTTATAGCTACGATCTGGTCACCTGAATGGAAATCTGTTCAATATTCCAAGTGTCACAGTCAGCTGAAAAAGTTAAAACCAAGACCATATATGGTCAAAAAGAGAGAATAGATCAGTTAGCTGGTATTTCAAGAAAACAGGATCTACTGATCCAGGTGTCCTGAGCCATAAGCATGTATTTACTTCTGGCTTGTAACTGAAAAAGTCATGTCAGTAAGATATATCTATGAACATAATGCTTGGTTAATTTCGGGTGGACTTTGGAACTAATAAAATTATACACCAAACTAAAGTGTCTTGTGAGTTTCTTGAATCAAGTGATAGGCTATCTGGTGTGGTCAATACAGAGATTCTAGTCAAGGACGGGACATGAGAGGACCACTGCTCGTACCCCTGTACACCCTGTACCCCCGTACCCCAGATATATAGGACAACGTGAATATTGCTACAGTTAACAGAGCGAGTTAGTGAAAAAGGAAACGGGTGATACCCATTGTGGGAGGAGGAGACGGGACAAAGTGTGAGGATACTCTCAGGGCACTGAGTTGACAAACAGGCCATCAGGACTGCATATCTGTGACAACAATTCGCAGGCATGCAACTATGAACAAAGCCACAATATCATGAAGTAAGTAATCGCTAAAGAGGTACAGTGCAGGAACTCAGTAGTAACGGGGGATTCCATAGTCAGGCGAATAGCCGAGTGCTTTTGGTACATGGGCTATGACTTCTGGCTAATTCTCTTCACTCTCCAAAATCTACCCCCACCCCGCCATGATATTCCTTACCCTGGGACCTGGGAGGCAACACACCACTGAATGGTGTGTTGCCTCCCAGGTCCCAGGGTAAGGAATATCATGGCGGGGTGGGGGTAGATTTTGGAGAGTGAAGAGAATTAGCCAGAAGTCATAGCCCATGTACCAAAGACATAGGAAGGAAAATAGTTAAGGTCCTGCAAAGGGAGAATCAGGAATTAGATTAAAGAGCAGGGTCTCGAGAGCACTCGTCTCAGGATCACTCCTGGTGTCATGTGCTACTCAATATAGGAATAGTAAGGTAAGAGAAATAAATGCACGGCTGGAGAGATGGTGTCGGAGGGAAGAGTCCAGATTCCTGGGACTAGTTCAGGGGCAGCAATGGGAAGTACAGGGTGGATGAGCTTCACGTTAACAAGGCTGGGACCAATGTCCTCACTCAGAGTAACTAGTGCCGTTGGGAAGGTTTAAATTGATACAATCCAAGGGACGGAGTAAAACAAAATGAGGAAGGAGTAATAAAAGCAAACGGTATGAGGGATGTGGGTAATGAGAAAGAAAAACGGGAGGGGGGGAATGACCAGAAAGAGGAGGAAGTTAATATTCCTGGTTTTAATGTTTTCAGGAGAAATAGAAAGAGAGGGTTGGGGTGGCAGTATTATTAAAGGACTATCAGAGCGCTAGAACATAAGGATGTCTTAGGGGATTGCATGAAGACAGAATCCATATGGATAAAGTTAAGAAATAGAAAGGAATATGGGATAATTGTGTTCCCAGATCTGGGAATGGTGTGCTGGCATCACTTCCACACAGGTACAAGAAGAGACTGGATATATGATGTACAAGATCAGTCTCATCACCGTGCCCTTTAACCTCTTTCTGTCAATCACAGCCTTCCTTGACCCTTCTCGTTTATTACTATGGTTACTGCTGCACGAATGACATTGCTGCTTTACAGACTGATGATAAAGGATGATAGAACAGAGGTGGTTGATACATTGACAGGTCATAACCAGAGCAATCATTAGCAACTAGGTATATTCAAAATCTTATTGATTCCACAATGCTTCTCACGGTTGTGTGTAGTCAGGTATCCAAACGGGCTGCGCACGCACGTTTCCAGCGTGATATGAACCGGACGCCATCTTGGTATAGGAGTTAGCGCAGGCGCAGATAACGAACGCTGGAATCAATCAGTGTACAACGCTGATTTAAAGTGATAGACACCATTTTGGGACTTAACGATCAACTCAACGCACAGTCTTAACCCCAACCATCTGAATGTGTTGGAGTGCCTGGAGGACCCCCCACCAGCGCTATTTACAGGGACCATGCAGGATTTACAGGTTAGTGGCTGGATTATTGCTTCTGGCCGAGACATTTGTAACTGTTTTTGGAGGTCTCCTAGACTTGAATACTAGGACACGGGGACATAGCCTAACATTTAGAGCCAGGACGTGCAGGAGTGAAGTTAGGAAATGCTTCTACACACAAAGGGTGGGAGATGTTTGGAACGCTCTTCCGCAGTTGGCAGTTGATGCTAGCTCACTTGTGAAAGTTAAATCTGAGATTGATAGATTTCTGTGAACCAAGGGTATTACGGGATAAGGGGCTAAGGTCACAGGTCAACCCTGATCTGATCAAATGATTGAATCTGCCTCCACCACCCCCTCGGGCAGTGCATTCCAGATCCTAACCACTCGCTGCGTAAAAAGGTTTCTCCTCATGTCACCTTTGGTTCTTTTGCCAATCACCTTAAATCTATGTCTTCTGGTTCTTGACCCTTCCACCAATGGGAACAGTTTCTCTCTATCTACTCTGCCTAGACCCTTCATGATTTTGAACACCTCGATCAAATCTCCTCTCAACCGTCTCTGTTCCAAGGAGAACAACCCCAGCTTCTCCAGTCTATCCACGTAACTGAAGTCCCTCATCCCTGGAATCATTCCAGTAAATCTCTTCAATCTTTTCTGCACCCTCACTAAGGCCTTCACATCCTCCCTAAAGTGCAGTGCCCAGAATTGGACACAATACTCCAGTTGTGGCCGAACCAGTGTTTTATAAAGGTTCATCATGACTTCCATACTTTTGTACTCTATGCCTCTATTTATAAAGCCCAGGATCCCGTATGCTTTTTTAACCACTTTCTCAACCTGCCCTGCCACCTTCAATGATTTGTGTCCATATACCCCCAGATCTCTCTGTTCCTGTACCCCTTTTAGAGTTGTGCCCTCTAGTTTATACTGCGCCTCCTCGTTCTTCCTACCGAAATGTATCACCTCACACTTCTCAGTGTTAAATTTCATCTGCCACATGTCCGCCCATTCCACCAGCCTGTCTATATCCTCTTGAAGTCTATCACTATCCTCCTCACTGTTCACTACACTTCCAAGTTTTGTGTCATCTGCAAATTTTGAAATTGTGCCCTGTACACCCAAGTCCAAGTCATTAATATATATCAAGAAAAGCAGTGGTTTAAAATATTTTTAAAGATCAGTAATATGGCAATTATGGGCCTCTAAGACTTTGTGACTACTAGCCTTAGTAACTCCAGAAAGTTTACTTTGTAAAAAAAACAAAAAATGCTGGAAACACTCAGCAGGTCAGGCAGCATCTGTGGAGAGGGAGCGAGCTAATGTTTCATGTTAATGACCTTTCATCAGAACTGGCAAGTTTAATTTGAGGTTGGCATTGGCTGTGTGAGATCCATACATCGGCCATCTTAACTCCACACAAATCTGAATGGGCAAGCAGCTATTCAAGGTTTGAGAAATGGGTGTCTTCTGATAGTCACATCTACCCCAATACCCCAGCTAGGAAAAGTGTAAAGGACTCCATTGGGTAATCAGAGTTCTGCAGCTCTGGGCCAGTTCAATGTATTTGCAATGCAGCAATAGAAGAAATGGTCGCCCACATGGTTCAAACAGGTCATTTACACAAAAGCAAAATATTTCAGATGCTGGAATCACTCAGCAGGTCAGGCAGTACCTGTGGGGAAGGAAACAGCAAACACTTCAGGTCAAAGACCTTTTATCAGAGATTTACATTTGAATTTAAACTGTTTCAAATAAATCTCACAACAGGAACAAACCAGCTCCAAGTCTCCATGTAGCACCCAATGTCACCCACCCAATGTCACCCACCCAGTGTCATTCTCCCAGTGTCATTCTCCCAGTGTCATTCTCCCAGTGTCACTCACCCAGTGTCATTCTCCCAGTGTCATTCTCCCAGTGTCACCCACCCAGTGTCATTCTCCCAGTGTCATTCTCCCAGTGTCATTCTCCCAGTGTCACTCACCCAGTGTCATTCTCCCAGTGTCACCCACCCAGTGTCATTCTCCCAGTGTCATTCTCCCAGTGTCACCCACCCAGTGTCATTCTCCCAGTGTCATTCTCCCAGTGTCACTCACCCAGTGTCATTCTCCCAGTGTCACCCACCCAGTGTCATTCTCCCAGTGTCATTCTCCCAGTGTCACTCACCCAGTGTCATTCTCCCAGTGTCATTCTCCCAATGTCACCCACCCAGTGTCATTCTCCCAGTGTCATTCTCCCAGTGTCACCCTCCCAGTGTCATTCTCCCAGTGTCATTCTCCCAGTGTCACCCACCCAGTGTCATTCTCCCAGTGTCACTCACCCAGTGTCATTCTCCCAGTGTCACCCACCCAGTGTCATTCTCCCAGTGTCACCCACCCAGTGTCATTCTCCCAGTGTCATTCTCCCAGTGTCACTCACCCAGTGTCATTCTCCCAGTGTCACCCACCCAGTGTCATTCTCCCAGTGTCATTCTCCCAGTGTCACTCACCCAGTGTCATTCTCCCAGTGTCATTCTCCCAATGTCACCCACCCAGTGTCATTCTCCCAGTGTCATTCTCCCAGTGTCACCCTCCCAGTGTCATTCTCCCAGTGTCATTCTCCCAATGTCACCCACCCAGTGTCATTCTCCCAGTGTCATTCTCCCAGTGTCACTCACCCAGTGTCATTCTCCCAGTGTCATTCTCCCAGTGTCATTCTCCCAATGTCACCTACCCAGTGTCACTCTCCCAGTGTCATTCTCCCAGTGTCACTCACCCAGTGTCATCCTCCCAGTGTCACCCTCCCAGTGTCACTCACCCAGTGTCATTCTCCCAGTGTCACTCACCCAGTGTCATCCTCCCAGTGTCACCCACCCAGTGTCACCCTCCCAGTGTCTTTCTCCCAGTGTCACTCTCCCAGTGTCATTCTCCCAGTGTCACCCACCCAGTGTCATTCTCCCAGTGTCACCCACCCAGTGTCACCCTCCCAGTGTCTTTCTCCCAGTGTCACTCACCCAGTGTCATTCTCCCAGTGTCACCCTCCCAGTGTCTTTCTCCCAGTGTCACCCACCCAGTGTCTTTCTCCCAGTGTCACCCACCCAGTGTCACCCACCCAGTGTCATTCTCCCAGTGTCATTCGCCCAGTGTCACCCGCCCAGTGTCATTCTCCCAGTGTCACCCACCCAGTGTCATTCTCCCAGTGTCACCCACCCAGTGTCATTCTCCCAGTGTCACCCACCCAGCGTCACTCACCCAGTGTCATTCGCCCAGTGTCACCCGCCCAGTGTCATTCTCCCAGCGTCATTCACCCAGTGTCACCAACCTAGTGTCATTCTTCCAGTGTCATTCTCCCAGTGTCACTCAAACAGTGTTATTCACCCAGTGTCACCCAGCCAATGTCACCCACCCAGTGTTATACACAGTGTCACTCATCCAGTGCATCCAACCGGTGTCAACCACCCAGTGACACCCACCCAATGTCACCCACCCAGTGTCATACAACCATTGTCATGCACCCAGTGCCACACACCCAGCATCATTCACAGAGTGACACCCACCCAGTGTCACTCTCCCAGTGTCACCCACCCAGTGTCACTCTCCCAGTGTCACCCACCCAGTGTCATTCACCAAGTTTCATAGAAACATAGAAAATAGGAGCAGGAGTCGGCCATTCGGCCCTTCGAGCCTGCGCTGCCATTCAATATTATCATGGTTGATCCTTTATCTCAATACCATATTCTCACTCTCTCCTCAGACCCCTTGATGCCTTTTGTGTCTAGAAATCTATCGAGCTCCTTCTTAAATATATTCAGTGACTTGGCCTCCACAGCCTTCTGTGGTAGAGAATTCCACAGGTTCACCACCCTCTGAGTGAAGAAATTTCTCCTCATCTCAGTCCTAAATGTCCAACCCCGTATCCTGTGACTGCGACCACTCGTTCTGAACCCTCCAGCCAGGGGAAAATCCTCGATGCATCCAGTCTGTCTAGCCCTGTCAGAATTTTATATGTTTTAATGAGATCCCCTCTCATTCTTCTAAACTCGAGTGAATACAGGCCGAGTCGACCCAATCTCTCCTCATACGACAGTCCTGCCATCCCAGGAATCAGTCTGGTGAACCTTCGCTGCACTCCCTCCATGGCAAGGACATCCTTCCTCAGATAAGGAGACCAAAACTGCACACAATACTCCAGGTGTGGTCTCACCAAGGCCCTGTACAACTGCAGTAAGACATCCCTGCTCCTGTACTCAAATCCTCTTGCAATGAAGGCCAACATACCATTCGCCTTCCTAACTGCTTGCTGCACCTGAATGCTCGCTTTCAGCGACTGGTGTACAAGGACACCCAGGTCCCTTTGTACATCGCTCACCTGACGAAGGAGAAAGCCTCCGAAAGCTTGTGATTTTTAAATAAAACAGTTGGACTATAACCTGGTGTTGTAAGATTCTTTACCTTTCTACATCAGCATTTCCCAATCTATCACCATTTAAATAATACTCTGCCTTTCTGTTTTTCCTTCCAAAGTGGATAACTTCACATTTATCCACATTATTCTGCATCTGCCATGTATTTGCCCACTCACTCAACTTGTCTAAATTGCCTTGAAGCCTCTTTGCATCCTCCTCACAACCCCACCTAGTTTTGTGTCGTTAGCAAACTTGGAAATATTACATTTGGTTCCCTCATCCAAATCACTGATATATATTGTGAATAACTGGGGCCCAAGCACTGATCCCTGCGGTACCCCATTAGTCACTGCCTGCAACCCCAAAAAAGACTCTCTATTTCCTGTCTGTTAACCAATTTTCAATCCATGCCAGTATATTCCCCCCAATCCCACGTGCTTTAATTTTGCACACTAACCTCTTGTGCGGGACTTTATCAAAGGCCTTCTGAAAATCCAAGAAAACCACATCCACTGGTTCTCCTTTATCTATTCTACCAGTTACATCCTCAAAAAACTCCAGTAGGTTTGTCAAACACGATTTCCCTTTCATAAATCTATGTTGACTTTGTCTAATCCCGTTGATATTTTCTAAGTGTCCTGTTATCACATCCTTTATAATAGACTCTAGCATTTTCCCTACTAGTGATGTCAGACTAACCGGTCTGTAGTTCCCTGTTTTCGTTCTCCCTTTTTTAAATAGTGGGATTACATTTGCCACCCTCCAATCTGCAGGAACTGTTCCATAATGTATAGAATTTTGGAAGATGACAATTAATGCATCCACTATTTCCATGGCTACCTCTTTTAGTACTCTGGGATGCAGATTATCAGGCCCTGGGGATTTATCGGCTTTCAGTCCCATTAATTTCTCCAGCACTATTTTTTTTACCAATACTAATTTCCTTCAATTCCTCCTTCTCCCTTGGTTCCCTCACATTTCTGGGAAGTTATTTGTGTCCTCTTCCATGAAGACAGAACCAAAGTATTTGTTTAATTGCTCTGCCATTTCCTTGTTCCCCATTATAAATTCTCCCATTTCTGACTGTAAGGGACCTATATTTGTCTTCACTAATCTTTTTCTTTTTACATACTTGTACAAGCTTTTACAGTCCAAATTTATGTTCCTTGCAAGTTTATTCTCATACTCTATTTTTCCCCTCTTAATCAATCTCTTGGTCCCTTTTTGCTGAATTCTAAACTGGGAGGGTGGCACTGGTTGAATGAGATTGGGAGAATGACACAGGGTGGGTCGCACTGGGTGGGTGACTCTGGGAGAATGACACAGGGTGGGTCGCACTGGGTGGGTGACTGTGGGAGAATGACACAGGGTGGGTCGCACTGGGTGGGTGACTCTGGGAGAATGACACAGGGTGGGTCGCACTGGGTGGGTGACTCTGGGAGAATGACACAGGGTGGGTCGCACTGGGTGGGTGACTCTGGGAGAATGACACAGGGTGGGTCGCACTGGGTGGGTGACTCTGGGAGAATGACACAGGGTGGGTCGCACCAGTTGATGACACTGGGTGGGTGACGCTGAGAGAATGTCACTGGATGTGTGAAACTGCATGAGTGGCCCCAGGTCAGTGACACTGGGTTGGTGACAATCCTCAGGCTTGCTACTTTTTCTGGAAACTTTATATGACTCCTCTTTGGATCTAATACTATCCTTAATTTCTTTTGTTAGCCAAGGTTGGGTCGCTTTTCCTTTTGTGTTTTTATGCCAGAAAGGAATGTATAATTGTTGCAATTCATGCATTCGTTCCTTAAATGTTAGCCATTGCCTATCCATCGTCATGCCTTTTAATGAAGCTTCCCAATCTATCATAGCCAACTCACTCCTCATACCTTCGTAGTTTCCTTTGTTTAGATTTAGGACCCTAGTTTTGATTGGATGACTTCACTTTCCACCTTAATGAAGAATTCTACCATGTTATGGTCACTCTTCCCTAAAGGACCCCACCCACCCACTGTCACCCACCCAGTGTCATCCTCCCACTGTTACTCAACCAGTGTCACCCACTCAGTATCATCCACCCAGTGTCATTCACACAGTATCATGCACCCAGTGCCAACCTCCCAGTGTCACTGACCTGGGGCCACTCATGCAGTTTCACACATCCAGTGACATTCTCTCAGCGTCACCCACCCAGTGTCATCAACTGGTGCGACCCACCCTGTGTCATTCTCCCAGAGTCACCCACCCAGTGCGACCCACCCTGTGTCATTCTCCCAATCTCATTCAACCAGTGCCACCCTCCCAGTCTCACCCAGACAGTGTCACCCACCTGGTGCCACCAACCCACTGCCACCCACCAAGTGACACCCACACAGTGCCAGCTACCCAGTGCTACCCACACAGTGTCACTCACCCAGTGTCATTCTCCCAGTGACACTCACTCAGTGGGCTCTATTTTAGCACCCGCGATCGGGTGTATTCCTGGCGGGGGGGGGGCTCCGAAAATCGGGGATTCCCGGGACGTGTCAGGAGCCCGGCTCCAACCCGCCCACTTCCGGGTTTCCCACAGACGCGCTGACATGCGCGCGAAGCCCCCCCATGTGGGACTCCTGCAGGCAATTAAAGCCAGCGGGGTGCCACTTAAAGTATTTATTCTGGTATTTCAGGTCGTTTACAGACCTGATTAAGGAGATATTTCAGGAGGGGTGGGATTTTACAAACAACTGGGACTCTTTCCCTTTCTGGGGGAAACACTCCCAGTTCAAATGGACGTGTTGTAGCCATCAGCCTGTGGCAGCTGCAAAGGTCCATTTGACAGGTGGGGGGGGGAGACCCTCACTCATTGCAGGAGGCCACTCTGTCACTTGGGACAAAGTTTGGCCTCCACCACCCTCCTCCTGACAATCAAATTCACCAACTTGCACACTTACCCCGGGGTCCAGAGACATGTACCAAACTTGCGGACCCCCTCAGATGTACATCTTGCGGATGGGGGCCCGCCGTAGCTGCAGTCATGACCTCCTCGGAGGGCGAACAGCATCACCAGCCTCACCAGCCTCGCCGTCCACCTCTGACATGTGGAGCTCCACAACACAGTGCTGTGACACATCCACCTGCACAGCAGGAGGGAGGGCTACCGCAGAGAGAGATGGGTCGCAGAGGGCACTACCCTCGCCACAGGGTCCACAGACCGAGGCTTAGCTTCCTGG
Organism: Heptranchias perlo; assembly: GCF_035084215.1. Taxonomy (NCBI): domain Eukaryota; kingdom Metazoa; phylum Chordata; class Chondrichthyes; order Hexanchiformes; family Hexanchidae; genus Heptranchias; species Heptranchias perlo. The sequence goes on along the minus strand of NW_027138333.1, from coordinate 19,640 downwards.
ACCTCTCTGAGCAGCAGTGCACACGGAGGCTCAGAGTCACTCGACATGTAGTCGTGGACATCTGCAGCCTCCTTCATGCCGAGCTGCTCCCGGCTGGGCCGAGCACCATCTTCTTACCTGTCGCTGTCAAAGTCACCACTGCCCTCAACAACTTCTCCTCCGCATCCTTCCAGGGTGCCACCGGGGACATCGCCGACGTCTCTCAGTCGTCTGCACAAAAGAGCCCTGCAAATACACCTACACCCACTCTGCAGTGACACAATGGGTGGCATCAGTTGTGGGTCTTCATTGTGATCCTCAGGAAAGGGCATTATTGCTCAAACCAGACAAGATTCGCAAAGACGTGGCAGTAGTGGTGCCAATATAATATGTAATGTGAGTTGGTCAGAAATTAAATATAAGTAACAACCATGACAAACCCTCAAACACCCTTGTGCACCCGCTTCATGCTCACGACACATTTGCCTTACGCTGCCTACTGCACATATATGATGCATGCCCTGTGGCTGCAGCACAGGTGGTGGCAGGTTGAATGAGGCTGACCGTGAAAGAGATGCAAGAGAGGGTGAGTATGGGACAGAGCCATGAGATTGTATGAGGATTGGGTTGAGTGGTAGTGGTGGGATGAGTACTGGGGAGGTGAGTAAGTGCAGGTAAGATGAGGATGAGGTTTGAGTGGGTGTGAGGGGTGATGTGACAGGGTAGTGTTGGCAGTGCAGAAGGAGATGTGGGGTGGGGGCGGTGATGTGGCAGACGGAGTGTAGGGGAAAGAGTAAGTGTACTCACTGTGGCTGACCTACTGCGGTCATTGGAGCGCCTCCTGCACTGTATGCAGGTGGGCGATATGTTGGTGGCGCAGGTGACCTCCTCTGCCACCTCGAGCCAGGCCTTCTTGGTGGCAGAGGCAGGCCACTTCCTCCCGGCCGCCGGGGGGAAGATCTGTGTCCTCCCCCTCCTCCTCACCCCATCCAATGATACCTGGAGTGAGGCATCATTAAACTGGGAGCAGCCTTCCCCCTGGGCTGCTCCATGCTGTGATTTTTTCTATTTCTTGCAGCATCTGTCAGTGGAGGACTGCCCCTTTAAATAGAGCTCATCCAGCTGACAGACCTTACTGCGCATGCGCAGCCTGCCCGACGCACAGATCAGCAGTGGGGAACCCGGAACAAGAGGTAAGTGGATCCAATCAGCCTGCGATTACGTTCGGGGCAGACTGATTTCACCGGGCGCGTTACCCACGCGCCCAATTGCCCCCCCCACCGCCGCGAACTCGCCGCCCTGGTAATATCAGGCCCAGTATCACCCACTCAGTATCATCCACCCAGCCACGGGTGACACTGGGTGAGTGACACTGGGTGAGTGACACTGGGTTGGTGGCACCAGTTAATGACTCTGGATAGAATCATTGAAGTTTACAACATGGAAACAGGCCCTTCGGCCCAACATGTCCATGTCGCCCAGTTTATACCACTAAGCTAGTCCCAATTGCCTGCACTTGGCCCATATCCCTCTATACCCATCTTACCCCTGTAACTGTCCAAATGCTTTTTAAAAGACAAAATTGTACCTGCCTCTACTACTGCCTGTGGCAGCTCGTTCCAGACACTCACCACCCTTTGAGTGAAAAAATTGCCCCTCTGGACCCTTTTGTATCTCTCCCCTCTCACCTTAAATCTATGCCCCCTCGTTATAGACTCCCCTATCTTTGGGAAAAGATTTTGACTATCGACCTTATCTATGCCCCTCATTATTTTATAGACTTGGATAGGTGACATAGAGTGGGTGACACTGAGAGAATTTCACTGGGTGGGTGACACTGGAATGTTGACACTGAGCGAATGATACCGTGAAAATGACACTGGGTGGGTGACATTGGGGGAATTACACTGGATGCTCAGTGCCACCCATCCAGTGCCACCCACTCAGTGTCAGTCACACAATGTCACCCACCCAGAGTCATTTACCCAGTGCCACCCATCCAGTATCACCCACCCAGTGTCACCCACCCAGATTCATGCTCCCAGTGCCACCCATCCAGTGTCATTAATCCAGTATCACCCACCCAGTGTCATTCACCTGGTGCCATCCACCCAGTGTCATTCTCTGTGTCACACACACAGTGTGACTCACCCAGGGTCACACATCCAGTGCACCCATCCAGTTTCATTCGCCCAGTGACACCCATCCAGTGTCATTCCCCTAGTGTCATCCTCCCAGTGTCACTCTCCCAGTGTCACTCTCCCAGTGTCACTCACCCAGTGTCACTCTCCCAGTGTCACTCTCCCAGTGTCACTCACCCAGTGTCATTCTCCCAGTGTCACTCTCCCAGTGTCACTCACCCAGTGTCATTCTCCCAGTGTCATTCTCCCAGTGTCACTCTCCCAGTGTCACTCACCCAGTGTCATTCTCCCAGTGTCATTCTCCCAGTGTCACTCTCCCAGTGTCACTCTCCCAGTGTCATTCTCCCAGTGTCACTCTCCCAGTGTCACTCACCCAGTGTCATTCTCCCAGTGTCACTCTCCCAGTGTCACTCTCCCAGTGTCACTCTCCCAGTGTCATTCTCCCAGTGTCACTCTCCCAGTGTCACTCTCCCAGTGTCATTCTCCCAGTGTCACTCTCCCAGTGTCACTCTCCCAGTGTCATTCTCCCAGTGTCACTCTCCCAGTGTCACTCACCCAGTGTCATTCTCCCAGTGTCATTCTCCCAGTGTCACTCTCCCAGTGTCATTCTCCCAGTGTCACTCTCCCAGTGTCACTCACCCAGTGTCATTCTCCCAGTGTCATTCTCCCAATGTCACCCACCCAGTGTCATTCTCCCAGTGTCATTCTCCCAGTGTCATTCTCCCAGTGTCATTCTCCCAGTGTCATTCTCCCAGTGTCACTCTCCCAGTGTCACTCACCCAGTGTCATTCTCCCAGTGTCATTCTCCCAGTGTCATTCTCCCAGTGTCATTCTCCCAGTGTCACTCTCCCAGTGTCACTCACCCAGTGTCATTCTCCCAGTGTCATTCTCCCAATGTCACCCACCCAGTGTCATTCTCCCAGTGTCATTCTCCCAGTGTCACTCTCCCAGTGTCACTCATCCAGTGTAATTCTCCCAGTGTCATTCTCCCAATGTCACCCACCCAGTGTCATTCTCCCAGTGTCATTCTCCCAGTGTCATTCTCCCAGTGTCATTCTCCCAGTGTTACCGACACAGTTTCACATGAAACACAAAAAGTCAACATACAGGTGCAGCAGGTAATCCAGAAGGCAAATGGAATATTGGCCTTTATTTCTAGGGGGATGGAGTATAAAAGCAGGGAAGTCATGCTACAACTGTACAGGGTGCTGGTGAGACCACACCTGGAGTACTGCGTACAGTTCTGGTGCCCTTATTTAAGGAAGGACATACTTGCATTGGAGGCAGTTCAGAGAAGGTTCACTGGGTTGATTCCGGGTATGAATATTCACAATATTTATTAACGACTTAGATGAAGGCATAGAAAGTCTCATATCTAAGTTTGCCGATGACACAAAGATTGGTGGCATTGTAAGCAGTGTAGATGAAAACATAAAATTACAAAGGGATATTGATAGATTAGGTGAATGGGCAAAACTGTGGCAAATGGAATTCAATGTGGACAAATGTGAGGTCATCCACTTTGGACCAAAAAAGGATAGAACAGGATACTTTCTAAATTGTAAAAAGTTAAAAACAGTGGATGTCCAAAGGGACTTAGGGGTTCAGGTACATAGATCATTGAAGTGTCATGAACAGGTGCAGAAAATAATCAAGAAGGCTAATGGAATGCTGGCCTTTATATCTAGAGGACTAGAGTACAAGGGGGCAGAAGTTATGCTGCAGTTATACAAAACCCTGGTTAGACCGCACCTGGAGTACTGTGAGCAGTTCTGGGCACCGCACCTTCGGAAGGACATATTGGCCTGGGAGGGAGTGCAGCGTAGGTTTACTAGAATGATACCCGGACTTCAAGGGTTAAGTTACGAGGAGAGAGTACACTAATTGGGGTTGTATTCTCTAGAGTTTAGAAGGTTCTGATCGAAGTATATAAGATATTAAGGGGAACAGATAGGGTGGATAGAGAGAAACTATTTCCGCTGGTTGGGGATTCTAGGAGTAGGGGGCACAATCTAAAAATTAGAGCCAGACCTTTCAGGAGTGAGATTAGAAAACATTTCTACACACAAAGGGTTGTAGAAGTTTGGAACTCTCTTCCGCAAACGGCAATTGATACTAGCTCAATTGCTAAATTTAAATCTGAGATAGATAGCTTTTTGGCAACCAAAGGTATTAAGGGATATGGACCAAAGGCAGGTATAGAGTCATAGAGAGTCATAGAGTCATAGAGTTATACAGCACGGATAGAGGCCCTTCGGCCCATCGTGTCCGCGCCGGCCATCAGCCCTGTCTACTCTAATCCCATATTCCAGCATTTGGTCCGTAGCCTTGTATGCTATGGCATTTCAAGTGCTCATCCAAATGCTTCTTGAATGTTGTGAGGGTTCCTGCCTCCACAACCCTTTCAGGCAGTGAGTTCCAGACTCCAACCACCCTCTGGGTGAAAAAGTTCTTTCTCAAATCCCCTCTAAACCTCCCGCCTTTTACCTTGAATCTATGTCCCCTTGTTATAGAACCCTCAACGAAGGGAAAAAGCTCCTTAGAATCCATCCTATCTGTGCCCCTCATAATTTTGTACACCTCAATCATGTCCCCCCTCAGCCTCCTCTGCTCCAAGGAAAACAAACCCAATCTTCCCAGTCTCTCTTCATAGCTGAAGCGCTCCAGCCCTGGTAACATCCTGGTGAATCTCCTCTGCACCCTCTCCAAAGCGATCACATCCTTCCTGTAGTGTGGCGACCAGAACTGCACACAGTACTCCAGCTGTGGCCTAACCAGTGTTTTATACAGCTCCATCATAACCTCCTTGCTCTTATATTCTATGCCTCGGCTAATAAAGGCAAGTATCCCATATGCCTTCTTTACCACCTTATCTACCTGTTCCGCCGCCTTCAGGGATCTGTGAACTTGCACACCAAGATCCCTCTGACCCTCTGTCTTGCCTAGGGTCCTCCCATTCATTGTGTATTCCCTTGCCTTGTTAGTCCCTCCAAAGTGCATCACCTCGCACTTTTCCGGGTTAAATTCCATTTGCCACTGTTCCGCCCATCTGACCAACCCATCTATATCGTCCTGCAGACTGAGACTATCCTCCTTGCTATTTACCACCCTACCAATTTTTGTATCATCAGCGAACTTACTGATCATACCTTTTACATTCATATCCAAGTCATTAATGTAGACCACAGATCAGCCATGATTTTATCAAATGGAGGATCAGGCATGAGGGGCTGAATGGCCTACTCCTGTTCCTATGTTCCTATGTCTTATGAGGAAAGATTGAACAGGTTGGGTCTATACTCATTGGAGTTTAGAAGAATGAGAGGAGATCTTATTGAAACAGACAAGATTCTGAGGGGACTCGATAGGGTCGATGCTGAGGGGATGTTACCCCTCATGGGGGAATCTAAAACTAGGGGGCATACTCTCAGAATCAGGGGTCGCACGTTTAAGACGGAAATGAGGAGGAATTTCTTCTCTCAGAGGGTCGTGAATCTTTGGAATTCTTTACCCCAAAAAGCTGTGGAGGCTGAGTCATTGAATACATTCAAGGCTGAGTTAGACAAATTTTTGATCAGCGAGGGAGTCAAAGGATATGGGGAAAGGGCGGGAAAGTGGAGTTGAGGTAAAAATCAGATCAGCCATGATCTCATGAAGTGGCGGAGCAGGCTCGAGGGGCCGAATGGCCTACTCCTGCTCCTATCTCTTATGGTCTTATGGTCACCCACCCAGTGTCATTCTCCCAGTGTCACCCACCCAGTGTCATTCTCCCAGTGTCACCCACCCAGTGTCATTCTCCCAGTGTCACCCACCCAGTGTCACCCACCCAGTGTCACGCTCCCAATTTCATTCTCCCAGTGTCACCCACCCAGTGTCATTCTCCCAGTGTCACGCTCCCAATTTCATTCTCCCAGTGTCACCCACCCAGTTTCACCTAACCAATGTCATTCACCCAGTTTCACCCACCTAGTGACACCCACCTAGTGACACCCACCCAGTGTCACTCGCCCAGTGTCACTCATTTGGTGCCATTCACGCACTGTCATTCTGCCAGTGAAATCCACTCAGTGTCACCCACCCAGTGTTACTGATCCAGTGTCATTCACCCAATGCCACCCACCCAGTGTCACTCTCCCAGCGTCACCCAAACAGTATCATTCTCCCAGAGTCACACACCCAGTGTCATACAGTCGGTTCCACCCATCCAGTGTCACACACCCAGCATCATTCTCCCAATGTCACCCATACAGTGTCACCCAACCCGTGTCACACATCCAGTGCCAGCCAACTAGTCTCATTCTCACATTGCCACCCATCCAGTGTCATTCCCCAGTGTCACACACAGTGTCACTCACCCCAGTGTCACCGATCCAGTGTCGCTCACCCAGTGTCACCCCTCAGTGGGGCCGATTTTCGGATGGCCGAGCGGGTGTGTTCGGAGTGGGGCGGGGCTCGTAAAATGGCAGAATCCCGTTCGGCTTCGGAGCCCGGCTCCAACCTGCTGACTTCCAGGTTCCCCAGTGACGCGGTCGGGTGTGCGCGCAGCTCCCGAATGCAAGACTCCCACCGGCAATTAAAGCCGTCGGGATGCTGCTTTACACAGTTAGTCAGATAGTTGAGGTACTTGAGAGAGCTCATTGAGTGGAGATTTTGGCAGGGGTGCGATTTTGAAGGATCCTCAGCGTGTTTCCCGTGCTGTGGGAAACACTCCCTGTTCCAACAGACGTGTTTCAGCCAGCAGCCAGTGGGAGATGCAAAGGATTATTTGACAGGTGCGGGGAAAACCTCATTTATTGCAGCAGGGCACTCTGTCACTTCAGACAAAGTTTTGTCTGCAACACCTTTGTGTTTTCACTCAAAATTCTTACTTTCCACCCAAAACTCTGCTGTTCAAACATATTTAACTACTTGGCGGACCCCCTCAGACTCACACCGTCAGGTTGGGGGGTCACCATGGCTGCATTCACCACTACATCCAAGGACGAGCAACATCATCAGCCTCACCAGGCACGGTGTCCACCTCCGCCACGTGGAGCTCCACAACACAGTGCTGCACCACAGGCACCTGCACAACAGCACGGAGGGCAACAACAGAGAGAGCGAAGTCGCAGGAGGCACTACCCTCGCCACAGGTTCTACAGACCGAGGCTCAGCTTCCTGGACCTCTCTGAGGAGCAGTGCATACGGAGGCTCAGAGTCAGTCACCAGGTAGTCGCAGACATCTGCAGCTTCCTTCATGCCGAGCTGTTCCCGGCTGGGCCGAGCAGCATTTCCCTACCTGTCGCTGTCAAAGTAACCACTGCCCTCAACTTCTTCGCCTCCGCATCATTCCAGGGTGCCACCGGGGACATCGCCGGGGTCTCTCAGTTGTCTGCACACAAGTGCATAAGGCTGGTCACCGACAGCTTGTTTCGCAGGGCCTCGCACTACGACCTCAGCCAGACGGAGAGGGCAGTGGGATTCCACACTGTGTCTGGCTTCCCACGGGTGCAGGGTGTAATCGATTGCACCCACATAGCAATACGAGCACCTCCACACGAGCCAGGACTGTTCATCAACAGGAAGGACTATCACTCCATCAACACTCAGCTCGTTTGAGACCACAAGAGATTCCTTCACGTGTGCCCCAGATGCCCTGGCAGCTGCCACAATTCCTTCATCCTCTGGGAGTCCAACATCCTGCCCCTCTTGTACGCACCGAACACCCGCAAGGGCTGGCTCTTCGGAGACAAGGGATACCCCCTGCACACATGGCTCATGACACCTCTGAGGAACCCCATCACTGAGCAACAGCGTCGATATAACGACAGCCACATCGTCACCAGGTCTACAATTGAGCATGTTATAGGGCTGCTCAAGATGCACTTCAGGCGCCTTGATCGTTCTGGGGGAGCGTTTCAATATGCACCAGACAGAGTGGGTCGCATTATAGTCATGTGTTGTGCCCTGCACAATATGGTAAAACAGAGAGGGGTGCCGCTGGAGGAGGCCCCATCCACATCTGCCATCCACATTGAGGAGGAGGAGGAGGAGGAGGAGGAGCAGGAACAGGAGCAACCCACGGGCAGAACAGCGGCTCACCTGGCTGCTTGTGAGGCCAGGGAGTCACTGATATGTGAACAGTTCTCCCAACGTCAGACAGTGTGAAGAGTCCAGTCCTCACCACCTGGACAGAGCAGCGCCCACACCAGTGCCCCCACCCCGCACAAAACACTCCTTCAACTACACATACACCCACTCTAGAGTGACCCAATGGGTGGCATCAAGTGTCGCCGTTTATGGTGAACCTCATGAAAGGCCTTATTACAGAAGCCAGTCAAGAATGGGCAAGACGTGGCAGTAGTGGTGACAATAATAATATTTAATGTGCCATTAACAAAAAGAAAATATACATAAAAAACATGACCAACCATCAAACACCCTTGTGCATCCCCTTCGTGCTCACAAAACCTTCACCTTTCGCTTCCGACTACTCCTACGTGGTGCTTCCCCTGTGACTGCAGCAGAGGTAGTGGCAGGTTACTCTTGTTCATGCCCTGACCGATTAGATGTTTTGGGCTGACATCCTCTGGGTTTTGGTGCCCGTGAGGGCCCCTCCAAAGACTCCTCCACCTGCACCTGTGCAGGTCAGACTCGGCCACCTGGAGGGGAGGCAGCATTGCGGGTACTGATTGGACACTTCCATGTCCCCTTTCGCCATCATCCCTCCCCGGGGCCAGGCCCACACCACTCCTACCACTCTGCTGGACGACAGTTTGGAGGACATGTGTGAAGCCTTGTAAGGCCAGTGCCCGTGTATCTGCCTGCCTGTTTAAGGCGGCAGAATGTTGTTCACGCTGAGTCTGAACGGCCGTTGTCAGGGCCTGAATGGACTCATTTGTGAGCCGTGCTTGAAGCTCAATGGAGGCTAGCCTTCCCTCCATCGCAGACATTCCCGCACTGCTTTGGTAATAATTTTCCAAATTTCTCTGGACTCGGCAAAAGTCCCGGCAGATTGGAAAACTGCTAATGTAACACCCTTATTTAAAAAGGGTAGTAGGCAGAAGGCTGGAAATTATAGACCAGTTAGCCTAACATCTGTGGTGGGTAAAATTTTGGAGTCTATTATTAAGGAGACAGTAGCGGAACATTTGGATAAACATAATTTAATAGGACAAAGTCAGCATGGCTTTACGAAGGGGAAGTCATGTCTGACAAATTTGCTTGAGTTCTTTGAGGACATAACGTACAGGGTGGATAAAGGGGAACCAGTGGACGTAGTGTATTTAGACTTCCAGAAGGCATTCGACAAGGTGCCACATAAAAGATTATTGCTCAAGATAAAGAATCACTGGATTGGGGGTAATATTCTGGCATGGGTGGAGGATTGGTTATCTAACAGGAAGCAGAGAGTTGGGATAAATGGTTCATTCTCGGACTGGCAACCAGTAGCCAGTGGTGTTCCGCAGGGGTTGGTGCTGGGTCACCAACTCTTTACAATCTATATTAACGATTTGGAGGAGGGGACCGAGTGTAACATATCAAAGTTTGCAGACGATACAAAGATGGGAGGGAAAGTAGAGAGTGAGGAGGACATTAGAAACCTACAAGGGGATATGGACAGGCTGGGTGAGTGGGCGGAGATTTGGCAGATGCAATACAATATTGGAAAATGTGAGGTTATGCACTTTGGCAGGAAAAATCAGAGAGCAAGTTATTATCTTAATGGCGAGAAACTGGAAAGTACTGCAGTACAAAGGGATCTGGGGGTCCGAGTGCAAGAAAATCAAAAAGTTAGTATGCAGGTGCAGCAGGTGATCAAGAAGGCCAACGGAATGTTGGCTTTTATTGCTCGGGGGATAGAATATAAAAACAGGGAGGTATTGCTGCAGTTATATAAGGTATTGGTGAGACCGCACCTGGAATACTGCATACAGTTTTGGTGTCCATACTTAAGAAAAGACATACTTGCTCTCGAGGCAGTACAAAGAAGGTTCACTCGGTTAATCCCGGGGATGAGGGGGTGGACATATGAGGAGAGGTTGAGTAGATTGGGACTCTACTCATTGGAGTTCAGAAGAATGAGAGGCGATCTTATTGAAACATATAAGATTGTGAAGGGGCTTGATCGGGTGGATGTGGTAAGGATGTTCCCAAGGATGGGTGCAACTAGAACTAGGGGGCATAATCTTAGAATAAGGGGCTGCTCTTTCAAAACTGAGATGAGGAGAAACTTCTTCACTCAGAGGGTAGTAGGTCTGTGGAATTTGCTGCCCCAGGAAGCTGTGGAAGCTACATCATTAAATAAATTTAAAACAGAAATAGACAGTTTCCTAGAAGTAAAGGGAATTAGGGGTTATGGGGAGCGGGCAGGAAATTGGACACGAATTTAGATTTGAGGTTAGGATCAGATCAGCCATGATCTTATTGAATGGCGGAGCAGGCTCGAGGGGCCGATTGGCCTACTCCTGCTCCTATTTCTAATGTTCTTATGTTACCCGCGACACTATCTCAGAGATTCGCTCACGTCCCTGTGACAGTATCTCAGAGATTCCCTCCTGTACCTGTGCCACCATTCCACTCATGCAGGAGTTGGACTCCTCCATCCTCTGCGCTATTGTGGAGACTGCGCGTGGCACCTGTTCCAGCACCTCGCAAATGTGCTGCTGCCCCTCGATCATTGTCCTTTTAAAGGATGGCCCCCAGGATTCAGCATCTGTGTCCAGCTGAGCAGAGCCTGGAGAGGAGTGCTCCCACCGACATGGACTCTCCACAGCTGCCCCTGCCACCATAAGACCATAAGAGATAGGAGCAGGAGTAGGCCATTCGTCCCCTCGAGCCTGCTCCGCCACTTTATGAGATCATGGCTGATCTGATTTTTACCTCAACTCCACTTTCCCGCCCTTTCCCCATATCCTTTGACTCCCTCGCTGATCAAAAATTTGTCTAACTCAGCCTTGAATGTATTCAATGACTCAGCCTCCACAGCTTTTTGGGGTAATGAATTCCAAAGATTCACGACCCTCTGAGAGAAGAAATTCCTCCTCATTTCCGTCTTAAACAGGTGACCCCTTATTCTGAGACTATGCCCCCTAGTTTTAGATTCCCCCATGAGGGGTAACATCCTCTCAGCATCGACCCTATCGAGTCCCCTCAGAATCTTGTATGTTTCAATAAGATCTTCTCTCATTCTTGTAAACTCCAATGAGTATAGACCCAACCTGTTCAATCTTTCCTCATAAGACAATCCTTCCACACCCGGAATCAACCTAGTGAACCTTCTCTGAACTGCCTCCAGTGCAAGTATGTCCTTCCTTAAATAAGGGCACCAGAACTGTATGCAGTACTCCAGGTGTGGTCTCACCAGCACCCTGTACAGTTGGAGCATGACTTCCCTGCTTTTATACTCCATCCCCCTAGAAATAAATGCCAATATTCCATTTGCCTTCTGGATTACCTGCTGCACCTGTATGTTGACTTCTTTTGTTTCATGTACGAGGACACTCAGATCCCTCTGTACCGCAGCATTTTGTAATATTTCTCCATTCAAATAATATTTTGCTTTTTTATTTTTCCTCCCAAAGTGGATGACTTCACATTTTCCCACATTATATTCCATCTGCCAAATTTTTGCCCATTCGCTTAACCTGTCAATATCCCTTTGCAGACACTTTGTGTCCTCATCACAACTTGCTTTTCCACCTATCTTTGTATCATCAGCAAATTTGGCCACAAGACACTCTGTTCCTTCATCCAAGTCATTGATATATATTGTAAATAGTTGAGGCCCCAGCACTGAGCCCTGCGGCACCCCACTAGTTACAGATTGCCATTTTGAAAATGACCCTTTTATCCCGACTCTTTGTTTTCTGTTAGTTAGCCAATCCTCTATCCATGCCAGTATATTACCCCCAACACCATGAGCTCTTATCTTGTGCAGTAATCTTTTATGTGGCACCTTATTGAATGCCTTTTGGAAATCTAAATATACTGCATCCATTGGTTCCCCTTTATCCACCCTGCCCGTTACTTCCTCAAAGAACTCTAATAAATTTGTCAGACATGATTTCCCCTTCATAAAACCATGTTGACTCTCCTTGATTGTATTTTGAGTCTCCAAATGTCCTGCTACTACTTCCTTAATAATGGATTCTGGCATTTCCCCAATGACAGATGTTAGGCTAACTGGTCTATAGTTACCTGCTTTCTGTCTCACTCCCTTCTTGAATAGGGGTGTTACGTTTCTGGTTTTCCAATCCACCGGGACTTTTCCAGAATCTAGTGAATTCTGGTAGATTACAACCAATGCATCCACTATCTCTGTAGCCACTTCCTTTAAGACCCTCGGATGCAAACCATCAGGTCCAGGGGACTTGTCAGCCTTTAGACCCATTAGTTTACCTGGTATTTTTTCTCTAGTGATAGAGACTGTTTTTAGTTCCTCCCTCCCCTTTGCCCCTTGATTTTCTACTATTATTGGTATGTTATTAGCGTCCTCTACTGTGAAGACATACAAAATATCTGTTCAATTCCTCTGCCATTTCCTTGTTTTCCATTATTATTTCCCCAGTCTCATCCTCTAAGGGACCAATGTTTACTTGAGCTACCCTCTTCCTTTTTATTTACTTGTAGAAGCTTTTACTGTCAGTTTTTATATTTCTTGCTAGTTTACTCTCATAATTTATTTTCTCCCTCTTTATTATTCTTTTAGTCATCCTTTGCTGGTTTTTAAAGTTTTCCCAATCTTCGGGCTTACCAGTAATCTTTGCCATGTTGTATGTTTTTTCTTTTAACCTGACACCATCCTTGACTTCCTTAGTTAGCCATGGTTGGTTCACCCTTTTTGTGGAGTCTTTCCTCCTCAGGGATATATTTTTGTTGCGAGTCATAAAATATCTTTTTAAATGTTTGCCGCTGTTTATCCACCATCATACCATCTAATCTGTTTACCCAGTCCACTTCAGCCAATTCCGCCCTCATGCCTTTATAATTGCCCTTATTTAAGTTTAATACAGTAGTTTCAGACCCAAGATCCTCACTCTCAAACTGGATGTGAAATTCTATCATGTTATGATCACTGCTTCCCAAGGAATCCTTTACTTTGAGATCATTAATTAATCCTGTTTCGTTACCCATTACCAGATCCAAAATGGCTTGTTCCCTGGTTGGTTCCCAGACGTATTTGTCTAAAACAGTCCCTAATACACACTATGAACTCCTCGGGGCTATTTTTGCCAATTTGATTTGTCCAATCTATGTGAAAGTTAAAATCGCCCATGATTATTGCATTACCTTTTTTACAAGCCCCCCTTATTTCCTGATTTATATTTTGCCCTACAGTGTAGCTACTGTTAGGGGGCCTATATACTACTCCCACCAGTGATCTTCCCCTTGCTATTTCTTACCTCCACCCAAATTGATTCGACATCTTTGATCTTCTGAGCTAAGATCATTTCTCACTATTATACCAATTTCATCCTTTATTAACAGAGTTACCCCACCACCCTTACCTTTTTTCCTTTCCTTCCGAAATGTTAAATAACCCTGAATATTTAGCTCCCAACCTTGTTCACCTTGCAACCACGTCTCTGTAATGGCCACGAGATCAGACCCATTTGTTTCTATTTGTGCCGTCAATTCATCTATCTTATTACGAATGCTGCGCGCATTCAGATAAAGAACCTTTAATTTTGTCTTTTTGCCATTCTTTCCTACCCCGGCCCCATTTGCGAGTGCACTCTTATGTTTGTACGCTCTGTCCCTTCCTGACACACTCTGTTTATCATTACCCCCATCACTTTCCTGTACTACTTCCTTGTCTTTTCTCTTTATCAATCTAAACTTCACCCCACCTGATCCCTCCCCCCCTCTATTTAGTTTAAAGCCTTCTCTAGTGCCCTAGTTATTCGATTTGCCAGAACACTGGTCCCATCATGGTTCAGGTGAAGCCCATCCCAACGGAACAGCTCCCTTTTTCCCCTATGCCACCCACCCAGTGCCACCCACCCAGTGCCACCCACCCAGTGCCACCCACCCAATGCCACCCACCCAGTGCCACACTCCCAGTGCCACCCACCCAATGCCACCCACCCAGTGCCACCCACCCAATGCCACCCACCCAGTGCCACCCTCCCAGTGCCACCCACCCAGTGCCACCCACCCAATGCCACCCTCCCAGTGCCACCCACCCAATGCCACCCACCCAGTGCCACCCACCCAATGCCACCCACCCAATGCCACCCACCCAGTGCCACACTCCCAGTGCCACCCACCCAATGCCACCCACCCAGTACCACACTCCCAGTGCCACCCACCCAATGCCACCCACCCAGTGCCTCCCTCCCAGTGCCACCCATCCAGTGTTCTCTCTCCCAGTGTCACTCACCATCCAATGATATTCCTCCAGTGTCCCCCCCCCAGGCGGTTCCGCGAGTTCGCGCCGTGCTCGTGCCCGCGCTCCCGGTCACTGTCGCGGATTCTCGTGCCCGCGCTCCCGACCCCGAGCCGCAGGACGGGCCGGAGCCCCGGGCCACTGTTGGCGGCTCTCTTCCTCATTGGAGCAGGTAAAGAAAGAGCGCGGCTTCTGTCCGGGCCCAGCCCCGGGGTCTAGGCCACAGTGAGCGCCGGGCCAGGGTAGGCCGACACCCCCCTCCCCCCACAGACACCCCCCGCAAACCGGCCCCCTCCCCCTACCCTCCGCAAACTGGCCCCCCCTCACCTTCCTCCTCTCTCCTCCCTCCCACCTCCCCCTCCGCAAACCGGACCCCTCCGCGCCCCTCCCCTCTGACCCCGTCACCCTTGCTCCTCGCTCCAGACCCTCAACTAATCTCCCTTATCCCCCCCCCCCCAGTCTATCCCCCCCAGTCTATCCCCCCCAGTCTATCCCACCCCCCCCCCAGTCTATCCCCCCCAGTCTATCCCCCCCAGTCTATCCCCCCCAGTCTATCCCCCCAGTCTATCCCACCCCCCAGTCTATCCCCCCCAGTCTATCCCCCCAGTCTATCCCCCCAGTCTATCCTCTATCCCCCCCCCCCCAGTCTATCCCCCCCAGTCTATCCCCCCAGTCTATCCCACCCAGTCTATCCCCCCCAGTCTATCCCCCCAGTCTATCCCACCCCCCCCAGTCTATCCCCCCCAGTCTATCCCCCCCAGTCTATCCCCCCAGTCTATCCCACCCAGTCTATCCCCCCCAGTCTATCCCCCCAGTCTATCCCACCCCCCCCAGTCTATCCCCCCCAGTCTATCCCCCCAGTCTATCCCCCCAGTCTATCCCACCCCCCCCAGTCTATCCCCCCAGTCTATCCCCCCAGTCTATCCCACCCAGTCTATCCCCCCCAGTCTATCCCCCCAGTCTATCCCACCCCCCCCAGTCTATCCCCCCCAGTCTATCCCCCCAGTCTATCCCACCCCCCCCAGTCTATCCCCCCAGTCTATCCCACCCAGTCTATCCCCCCCAGTCTATCCCCCCAGTCTATCCCCCCCAGTCTATCCCCCCAGTCTATCCCCCCCAGTCTATCCCCCCAGTCTATCCCCCCCCAGTCTATCCCCCCCCCCAGTCTATCCCCCCCAGTCTATCCCCCCAGTCTATCCCCCCAGTCTATCCTCTATCCCCCCCCAGTCTATCCCCCCAGTCTATCCTCTATCCCCCCCCCCAGTCTATCCCTCCCTTATTCTCCTGCCAATTTCTTGTAGCTGAACAACGCCAAAAAGAGTAAATACACTTTTTTGAACAATACTGTTACTAGGATGATGATTTAAATTAATGTGCCTTACTCTTCAATTGCCCAGTGTTCCAGCTGGAATATCTCCCAGTCTGTGACCTGAAATAATCCTTCGGAGTTATGCCCAGCAGGGCTGGTGGTCTTTGTGTGCAAATATCCCAGATATAACTGTGCTAAAAACACCTCACCAGTTGGCTGGATCCCGATCAGGGGACTCTATTGTCACCTTTCTGAGTTATATGCTGAAGTACGAGGCATCTTTGCCAAGCGTTGGCTCCCACTGGTACGGGCAAAGCTCGGTGAAGGACTGGCACATCGCAGTGCCCTGCCTCAGGAGCACACAGTGACACTGAGGGCCCAGACTGGTTCACCGAATCAGGGCACTTTCTTTTCAAAGAAACTTCTCTTTTTTAAGTTGTGCACAGGAATTTTGGAAGTAAGAGTCTCAGATAGGCATTAACTTGGACTACTGATTTAACTTGAGGCAATGGGTTTGAAGTCAGCTGCAGTGACATTGAGTCATTAAAACGACATAAGCCATCCCGAGTGCTCAGGTACAGTCTGCATCTCTGGGCCATACAGACCAGGAAGGGCCTGGGTTCGATCCCTGCTCTGTGCTGACCTACACACAGCAGGGGTAGGGGAAGCACATTTGGTATTGGCACCCTCGGTTTGAAGAGGAAAACAGGCCAGGCATTGTGTCCCTGACCCCTGCTGGAAGGCGCCTCTCACTTCTCATCTGCAACATCTGGTTGCTTGGTAACTGGAGGTAAAACAAGGTGATAATTGGAGATTGTGGGATGGAAGGAGAAAATCTGCCTAAGGGAAGGGGCTTGTGGTTAGTTAAAGGGAGTATTTAGAGAAAGGCAGATCACAGTGAGCGAGTCCTCGTGCATGAGACAGCAGAATGAGGCAGCAGAGTTTGATTGTTGTGGGAGTTTGGTGTTAGCAGGAGTTCAGGATAATACTGACGACACTTTATAATTTACTAGTGAGAGACTGGGGGCTGACAGTTTACCCAAATACTCCCATCATGTGTGGAATGTGATGTGTGACCATCGTGAATCCTCTGTATTCAGGGGACTCTCATGACGTGTGTGTGGGGTGTGTGTGTGTGTGTGTGTGGGGTGTGTGTGTGTGTGTGGGATGTGTGTGTGTGTGTGTGTGTGTGTGTGTGGGGTGTGTGTGTGTGGGGTGTGTGTGTGTGTGTGTGTGTGGGGTGTGTGTGTGTGTGTGTGTGGGGTGTGTGTGTGTGTGTGTGTGGGGTGTGTGTGTGTGTGTGTGTGGGGTGTGTGTGTGTGGGGTGTGTGTGTGGGGTGT